>NC_054548.1:8895500-9028000 GCF_017654505.1 Polyodon spathula
GTGATTGAAAAGAGAAGGAAAGTACGCACAAATTTGAATTGTTTTACCTGCACCTTATACAAAAATAAACGAATGGCTCCTCTGAGCCAAAACTAGACCAGTGCCCCAGCATGTGTGTACTAGTGAGGAGTTAAACAGAGGTCATGTTCTTAATGTCGATATGGAAATTTTGTTGGATTACTGGATAGCTGCACTTCAAGAAAAGCAGATGTGTACTGCTGGCCTGGCCACTGCACTTATTGTTGGAATGGAAACTTATCTGTTTCATGTAAATTTGACTATTCCAACAAAGTCCTATACCTGTATTGAATTGGAAAATGCAAAGTACCAGTGATTTAGCTTTTAATGTGTTGGGATACAAATAGGAGTTAAGTTCAAAATAAAGAGTTACATTAGTAAAACACTGTGTCCCAACCTACTACATACTGATGAGAGATATGCTAGCACAGGTTTTCTGTTTAAACAGACTTGTGTTAAGTTAACATTTTTTTCACCAGTCTGCATTCCATGCATTCTTATTCTGTAGAATAACATTATTTAGTATAATAATATAATTGTCTGCACGTGTGTGTGTCTGCGTGTATGTCAGTGGTTGTATCTGATAGCCTGTCTGTGTGTGTATAGTGTTCCATATGTCTATCAGTGCCAGGAAGAGAGACAGAGGGAAGGGGGTTACAGGAGTCTCTGTGTATGTACCTATCTCAGTTTATATACTGTTCTCTTTTTTGCTGATGGATGCTAAATTATCTTGTCTCCTCAGCAGCACTGAAAGGCAGCCAATGGTTCCTAGGATTCCCTTGTGCCAACAGTTCCCAGAATTATTTGTCAGTGGCTGGTTTCCAGATGAAGGGAGAGATGGTCAGCCAATCCAAAACTTGTTACAACAGCTTTCCATTCACTTTATATGTAACAAATAACAGGATGCTGGAAAAAAATAATTGTACCAGATTATTTTGACGTCAAGTGAATATAAGATGAATGAATCTATCAGGTTAAATATTGGCCACCAATTCATATGAATTCCAGTAGATTAGATGTTATTCCAGTGGTGTTCCACTTAAATCCATTATGAATCTGTGCAATTTTTTTAATGTTCTCTTTTCAAGCACAGCGTTCATTATGAATTCAGTTAAGCACATGTTACTCCTATGAAATCCGATGACATTCTATTCTATTGAAATTCAAGTGTTACCATACCATAGGTGTTTATTTCTCAACATAAACATCCAAGATGATCAGGGAAACTCATACTTTTTCTCACTTTTGTTGCCATTTTTCAAAAGGCCCTGGACAAAAAAAAGTACAAACACCTGCTGTGACACAATCAAAATGGTGTGTGTCACCTAGGGCAGCCTGGGTGGTACTGATTTAAAATGACATTTCTGCAAGAGGTTTCAATTAGTCTGGAGGGATATATGACCAGTCCTTTATTGCTGTTATTTAGTAAACATTAGTAAATTTGTGTTGTATACAGAAGCACCTGGGAATAAAGTGCCTAGTAAGTCTCATTTGGATAGACCTATTATCTTTTCAGCCCACTCTATGCTTTCAATAAATTAATTTTTAGTCATTACTGACTCGCAAGGAATGCAAGGACATAGAAACTTAATGAAGCTGCGTGTGCACATTCCTTTTCAAATTAAGCCAAGGAAAAGCATAATATGAGTTCTTGCTTTCTTTTTTCCAATAGTAAACACATAGAACATTTAAATAAAGCATGGTACAGCCATATAAACTTTTATGAAGTGGTGGGTGTTTTAATGAATAGTTTTTAGTTTTTACTATGTGTTGGCATGTCATTTTGTATGTGAGTATGGATGTGTGTAGGTGCTTTTGTGTTTGTTTCTCAATACGTGGAATAACAGCACATGTACATCCAAGTGTCTGGGAGTGTTATGTGAGTGTTTATGTTTCTTCATGCAGACAGTGACTATAAATTGAGACTTGTTTCTTTCTTCTTTAAAAAAATAAAATAAAAAAATCAAAGCTGTAGGAGAGTCCAAGCACCAAGAGTTTAACATACAGAAACATATTGAAAGACCTGGAACATTCTGTAGGGTATTTCTTGGGATTTATCATGCAGATTTAATGTTTGTTTTGTTTTGTTTTATTTTTCTGAAATGACATGCAGAGAGAATAGTTTATACAGAACCTATTATAAAGAACTCATTCTTCAGGTAAATTGTTTTTTTAACCAGACTGATAATTGCTTACCATCAGTGTCCTACATGTGGATCTTTCAGAACACTCTGGGGAACATTATAAAATACTTCAGAAGCCATATATACTTTTTTATTTTTTTCAACACACTATATCATAATTTTTATTATGTATTCTGCTTAGAGATACATGTATAAAAACATTTATTCTATGACCTGAGGGACCTTACAATACTTCCTGAAAGTTTTATTGAGACATATTGATGTTTGGGCTAATTACAAACATATTAGTTTTCATCTGTGTGATTGGAATTACATGACAATACACGTTTATTATCAAGGTCTTTATAAGCAATAATAGACTGTACTCCCAAGTATTTTTTTTTCAAAATAATTAATTATAAATAAACTAATAGTTCATTCATTCCATTATTATCATCAATAAAGACTAAAAAAGTACCAGACAAATTTATTTCATGAAATAGGTTCTGCTTATAGCCACTCATTTCTTGATATTGTAATGATCTGTGCATTTGTGTTGTACTGTACTTCTGTGTATGTGTGTTTACGTGCTGTGCGTGTCTTATGTCTTTCTCGTTGTTTGTAATTGTGTTCCCTTCCCCCTCTCGATTTCCCGCCATTGTTTAACTCTGTCTCTGTTGCTGTGTGAACCTGCCTGCGCATGGGGGCAAGTTCTGTGTCTCCCCTGTGATTGGCCAGTCCCGCTGAATCAATCATGTAGTGCTTAGTCTGTTTTCTCCCCTGTGCGGTTTGACTGCCCAGAGCCGCCACCGCCTGACTGCCTGACTGAGCAGCGCCACCGCTGCCGAGCTGCCTGATACAAGCGCCGGAGGATCCCACACCAACCACTGTTGAGTCGATCCATCCCTGTAAAGGCGTACCACCAACTTTATGTCAGGGTTTCCTCTATAAATTATATACTATTCATTTCAGGTAAGTATACGTTCTTTTTATAATTATCTTTATAACCCTTTGCCCACAGACGCACTTTGCCCATGTTTTGGATTCCAAACTTACCAACCGGACCCTCCCAGTGTGTGTACAGGAACCACACAAACAGGTAAGTAAAATAATGCTTTCTTTATTACAGGAATTTGACAATTGAATACACTTATTTTATCAGACAATTTGCAAATCCCCCCGAGCAACCACATTGCACATTATCTCCATAACAAACCTATGTAGACCTTCCATAAAATGTTTTAACAAGATAGTTATGACTTCAGGGGACTATTAGTATTACAATCATTCCACGTCAATGTGGCAAAGTGCCACTCCCCTGGGCTATTTATTTGTGTTGTATGTTACGTCTAGTATGTTAATGTTGGTGTATAGTCATTGGTACACAGGATATAAATGGGTCTGTGTAATAATATGTGAGCACTGGGAATTGCACTTTATTAATTCACGTGCAGTTGCACCGAGACTCCAATTGAATGATTGATTGGCAATCAAGTCTAGGTACAGCTGCATAAAAGCATATGTTTTCACTCACTCAGGGTTGTGTGTTCGGTGAGTGGAGAATGGATGTGGAGGAGAAGAGTAAACAAAGTAAAATAACGTAAATAGAACTGTCTTGACTCACCGTGTCTGTTTGTCTGTTAGTCAACTGTTTGTTTAGTGTTAGTCCGTTTTGTTTCATCTCTTTGTTTTGGTTACCAGTGCCGTGTCCTGTGTTTTGTTTGTCTTGCAACCTTTTATTTTCTGTTTGTTCAGTTATTAAATGCTGAGCGCAACCAAGCGCTCAGATTCACCAAAGTCCACGTCTCTCTGACTATTCTATGCTGGTTCCTGGTTCTGGTCTTTGTGACAGTCACACCATATATTATCACAACACAGTCCCAAACAATAAAAGCAACAGTTTGGTGAAACGATAGTTACAGAATATCACCTGGGCCTCAGAATGCCTAGAAAACTCAGTTTGTAGGTCCTGTACTTAATCCAAGTCTCCAAACACTGTCCAGGTACAAACATCAACAAGGAAAGGTAAAGTTGGAGGTGACCGATCCAAGAGCCTCCTAATCCATTGGTTTGTCCCGGTACAATGCTTGTATTTACCTCTCCAGCACCACGATGTATGATCCTGCAATGGAAGAACAAACAGCACTTGATCTCCACAATCCCTCTCTGTACCTGGTCATTCACCACGTACACCCCCATCTTGGCCCTCCCTATTCTAATTTGGTCTTCCGACCTGGCCACTGGCACTTAACGCCTCTTGGTGTGTACGGGGATTTGGCAGCCCATTCCCTTGTTGGTGTCTGTTTGCTCCTCCGGGGCATTGGTCATGGAGGGAGGTCCCTTGAAAGGAAGCAATACAACACCACCATTAATACTGGTAATCTAACTATTTCTGCCAAGTGTCTTTAATTCTTTAGCGTTTGTCAAACGCCACATGGTCCTCGGTGTTTTAATATTAACAGCCCTTTTTTTAATCCAAAAAGCGCCATTTCAGCAGTAGAATGCAAGGGTAAACATTTAGCTTTGCTATCAGTTTCTGACCAGTCCTTCCTTCCTTCAGGTTATCTTTCTGTATTCCCTTTAAAGTTCCAAACGATCCTTGATGTTAACCATCCGAGTCTGTCTATCAAAATGGCTGACTTTCTGTGTCTTGCGCTCAGTTCCCCAGAGAAACCACTTAGTTGCCATTAAATTCTTGCTAAAATTGTATGATCACAAACTAGTAGCCAGGAAAAGGTTACAGTTCTCAAAGGCATTCATTTTGTGTATTATACTCTGTTAAGTTGAACCTGAAGCAGTAATGGATTCTAGCTCCAGGCCCAGGTAAGATATGCAGTGCTTCCCATACGTTTGGTTTGATTTGTTGGTAAATAGCTTAAAAACGTATCTCAATCTGTATTACACCTTTGTAAATGCATAGAATGTGGAAAAAAAATGAGTATTAAAGGTGTTTTGAATATTTATTCTCCTGACCGCGAGATGTATGGGAATTGCTGCTGGAAACACAGCTTTCCACATGTTTTTTTTGTTTCATATGGTAACAAGCAATATACCTTTTTGTAGAGTGAGCTGTGTTGCCGTTTAATGACAGTATCCCCTAGAGTTACGGTATCCCCCTGTTTTACGTCTATTCTTACAGGTACGGTATTTATTTTTATAAAGTGTTTTCTCCTATAAGGTTTAAACACGAGCAGTCGAGGGTGACTAGTATAGCTTGATCTTAAAATCGATATAAACAGCTATGTTTTATTAAGTAAGTATGGCATGCTATATTTTATTAATCGTTAGGTTTTATTGAATATAAAAACTTAGGTTTTAATTTTTACTAAGGCTCTCAAGTGATGCAAAAAAATTAATCATCATTAAGCTTGAGATTACAATTTTTAATCTTAGTTAATCTTGGTTTTAATCGCATATTTAATTGATACAATTACTGCATCCATCTCATTCAAGTTTGTTTTATTGATTATTATTATTATTATTATTATTATTATTATTATTATTATTATTATTATTTATGGTAACACATAATTCAGAAGAATAATGGTTATTTCCAGAAGTCTGGACCTTCGCTACGTTGTGACTTACACAAAATGTTGTGTGTGTAGTCCACACACACCACACCACACCACAAAAAAAAAAAAAAAAAAAAATTAAACATGTATTTTTGATGTGACGGGCGACACTGAAGCAACACAGAAGTGACTCCAAAAAAATCAGATTGGTGTTGTGCAGCAGCTAGGGAAATGACCAATGAGAAACAGCTTCCCTTGCATGCCTTCAGTAAACAAAGAACATAAGAAAGTTTACAAATGAGAGGATGCCATTCGGCCCATCTTACTCGTTTGGTTGTTAGTAGCTTATTGATCCCAGAATCTCATTAAGCAGCTTCTTGAAGGATCCCAGGGTGTCAGCTTCAATAACATTACTGGGGAGTTGGTTCCAGACCCTCACAATTCTCTGTGTAAAAAAGTGCCTCTTATTTTCTGTTCTGAATGCCCCTTTATCTAATTTTCATTTGTGACCCGTTGTCCTTGTTTCTTTTTTCTAGTCGAAAAAGTCCCTTGGGTCGACATTGTCAATACGTTTTAGAATGCATGAGTCAGATTGTCACACAGTTCTTTGTTCAAGACTGAATAGATTCAGTCGTTCTTCTTTGCACTCCTTCTAGAGCAGCAATATCCTTTTTGTAGCGAGGTGACCAGAACTGAACACAATATTCTAGATGAGGTCTTACTAATGCATTATGTAGCACAGCAGGGAGGGGGTTAATATCACTCCCTGCCAAAGATGTGTGTGTGTTTGTTAATTTAATTATTATTTTATTGTTAATTATCACTTGCACCCAGCTATTATTGTAAATTAGAGCCAGGCGCAGGGTATTAAACTAAAGCAGCAAGTCTTTTCGGGGTCTCTGTTGTGTGTTGAATGAAGAACAGGTACTGTGTGTTCTTTTAAAAAACAAAATGTGTTTAATTGTAAACTTGTGTGGTTCTTGTTATTTTAACAGGCAAATAGCTTACCTGTCCTGTTTAATAGTTAGGGTATTCCTGACAATGTTTAGTAAGTGCTCCGAACAGAGTTAGGAGTTTGTTTTCATTTTTGTTTATTTTGTTTTATTAAAAGTGCACGCAAGCGCTAAAATCATAAATCTTGTGTCTGGGTCTGTGATTTCAAGGGCATAACATTACTTACCTTGATTTAAATTTCAACACTTTTCACAATATATCCGAGCATCTTGTTGGCCTTTTTTATAGCTTCCCCACATTATCAACATAAACTCCTAGGTCTTTTTCATAATTTCTTCTTCAATTTCAGTACCTCTCACATGGTATTTATAATGCACATTTTTATTGCCTGTGTGCAGTACCTTACACTTTTCTCTATTAAATGCCATTTGCCATGTGTCTGCCCAGTTCTGAATACTGTCTAGATCATTTTGAATGACCTTTGCAGCTGCAACGGTGTTTGCCACTCCTCCTATTTTTGTGTCGTCTGCAAATTTAACAAGTTTGCTTACTATACCAGAATCTAAATCATTAATGTAGATTAGGAATAGCAGAGGACCTAATACTGATCCCTGTGGTACTCCACTGGTTACCACACTCCATTCTGAGGTTTTTCCTCTAATCAGTACTTTCTGTTTTCTACATGTTCACCTCTCCCTAATCCATATGCATGCATTTCCTTGATTGCATTTAGTTTGAGAATTGATCTTTTATGCAGAACTTCGTCAAATGCTTTTTGGAAATCTAAATAAACCATGTCATATGCTTTGCAATTATCCATTATCGATGTTGCATCCTCAAAAAAATCAAGCAGGTTAGTTAGACACGATCTCCCTTTCCTAAAACCATGTTGACTGTCTCCCAGGATACTGTTACCATATAGGTAATTTTCCATTTTGGATCTACTATAGTTTCCATAAGTTTACATATGATAGAAGTCGGGCTTATTGGCCTGTAGTTACCTGGTTTGATTTTGTCTCCGTTTTGAGGATCATTATTACGTTTGCAATTCTCCAGTCTGCCAGCACAACTCCTGTTTCAACAGACTGTTGCATGATCTTGGTTAGCGGTTTGTAAATAGCTTCTTTCATTTCTTTGAGTACTATTGGGAGGATCTCACTTGGCCCAGGGGATTTGTTTATTTTAAGAGCTCCTAGTCCCTTTAACACTTCTGCCTCAGTTATGCTAAAGTTATTTAAAACTGGATAGGAACAGGTCGACATGTGGGGCATGTTGTCTGTATCCTCCTTTGTAAAAACTTGTGAAAAGTAATCATTTATTTATTTGCTATTTTTTTTTTCTCTGAGATTTTTTTTGTACCTCCTCCTTGAATGTTCTCTTGCTGTTATAAAATTGTAAAAACTTTTTGGAATTGGTTTTACCCCTCTTAGCAATGTTCTTTTCTATCTCTCTCTTGGGCTTTTCTAACTTCCTTTTAGACTTGCATTTGCAGCTCCAAGTATTCTTTCTGTGTATTTTGTTATTGGTCCCTTTAAAACATTCTGTAAAGTGCCCCTTTTTTTCTCTGGATATATTTTTAATTGATCTATTAAACTATTTTGGTCATTTTGTTTTAGATTTTGATTTGTCTACTTTTGGGATGTAATTGCTTTGTGCCTCTAGTACTACATTTTTTAAAAAGAGCCATCCTTTTTCTGTGGATGTTTTCTCTATTTTACAACAATCTACTTATGTTAGTCTCAGCTTCATTCCCTCATAGTTGGCCTTTTTTAAAATTGTAAACCTTAGCTTTAGTCATTACTTTCGTGGTTTTAAAAAGCAATGTGAACATGTTGTGATCTGAATTCGCCAATGGTTGTCTGACCTGTTTTAGTTATTCTGTCTTCGTTATTTGAAAGACTAAGTCAAAGCATGCCTCCCTCTAGTTGGTACATTGACAAATTGCAATAGGAAGTAATTATTTATCATTTCGACCATTTCAGTTTTCAGCATGCTCCCCACTGGGTTTTCCCATTTGATATGGGTAAGTTGAAATCCCCCATTAATATGGCTTCTCCTTTTGTCTACAGGCATTTCTAATGTGTCACATATTATGTTGCTCGGCATCTGTGTTTGGAGGTCTATAGCATTACCTGCTCCTTTTACATCAACTCCTGAGATTATGAATGCTGATATTGATCAACACTCTCGTATGCAGACACCTTTCAAAAGCAAAAGCTTTATTATGCCTCCAAAAAATTGCGATGCTTCTATTGAAACTTTTTGTCAACTTGTTGAAAATGATGTTGAAAAATTGTGTAAAAATAAAAACAAATGTAAATCTTTTAACAATTTGACTCGAAGAGAAAATTGCATTAAAAGATCTTGAATCTGACCACTCCATTATTATTAAACCAGCAGACAAGGGTGGAGGGATCATTACTCAAAATAAGGTCAACTACTTATGAGAGGGTCAAAGACAACTTTTGGATAGTAATTTTTTATAAAAAGCTAGAATTTGACCCGACTAATCAATCCAAAGAAAATATTACTTTTATTCTTCACTCTTATGTAGATCAAGGAGAGATAACTAAGAAAGAATATGATTTGTGGTGATCAAATTTCCTTGAATGCCAGTGTTTTATATGCTTCCAAATATTCATAAAACCCTTATTAATCTCCCAGGCTGCCCTGTTGTGTCTAGTATTTACTCTGGATTTTTTTATTAACCCTTTTGTTGAGCAGCTACCGTTGTATGTTAAAGATATAGGTGATATGATTTCTAATATTGAATGTTTGGGACCCGTTACAGAATCAATTATTCTTGTAACATTTGATGTTTAAAGTTTGTGTACAAATATTCCTCATAATGGTGGACTGCATGCTCTTGAACACTTCCTCCAAAAACAAGATTTTGCCTAATATTTTACTTTAGAAAAGATACATAGACGATGTCTTTGTTTTGTGGAAATTAGGTATTCAGGAGCTCTTAATATTACACCAATTTCTGATTTTTTGCTGTGAACATTTAAGATTTACTATACAATACAATCTTAAGCAAATTAACTTCTTAGATTTATTGATTATTAAGGAAAATAATACATTATATACTATCTTATACAAAAAGCCCACTGATCGTAATACTTTATTAACATCAAATAGTTACCATCCTCTTCTGTTGAAAAACAGTTTACCCTGCAGCCAATTTTGTGGAATAAAATCTATTTGTCAATGAGACTTTGATTTTTCATCCAACCTTATGATATGAAAGAAAGATTTCAGAAGCGGGATACAGAAATAATATTTCTCAGAAATGAAAAACAGAGTTTTTACAAGCTAAAACTACAACTAAGCACAATTCTGTAATTTTTTCCACTGAATACATCAAATGTTCTGAACAAATTAAAGGAATTTTACATAAATATTGGCACATTTTAAAAGCGGATAGCAATTTGACACATCTGTTCTTGGATCCCCCTCTATTACAACTCTATTAGTGGTTCTCTATACCCTGATAAAGGCTTTGCAGCCAAAGACGTTGGTTTCTTTCTCAATAAATTTTAAAAACTTTCCCTTTTTCTTAGTTTTTTTTTTTAGCTGCCTAATAATAACAAACAATGCAATTGTTTAGACACGACAGAACTAAACAAACACACACTCACTCACGATCTACAACACAGTTCTCCTTCCAGTTACCTTTAACCATTACAAAAGGAACAGATCACATCACCACACCCCCTTAAATACTGTCAACCATGACCCCTTGGTTAACGAGTACAACTGCTCCACCAATGCACGGATGCCACATCGTTTCCCTTTCGGGTCGATGATTTAGTGTACCATAGCTCCACCCCCTTTTTAGATGGCCGACATCCACCTAACCCTGGGAATGAATTGTCGGGCCACATGGTAGCTGGTGTGTATGATTTGTTTACCTTTACTGAAATAAGTATTCTTAAAAGCTATTATGTATTCTACATTTTTATTAGCTGTATAACAGGACTATCATATGTGTGATTTTTTTCCAGCTGATGATACGTCAGAAAGTTTTAGTTTTTTTTTTTTTTTAATAAACTTCTCATTCACAAGTCCTTCACTTTTAGTACTTTGCTCCATGACACAACTAACTTTGTATGCTAACACTGACTGCACTCATTGCGTTGCATAAGCTTGAGTATATTATAAAATTGGGCTGCAGGGAATGAGTTATGGAATGCTAAGAGCCGTTAATCTCAGAAGTTAGCTGTGGTTAATTGACAGCCCCACTTTTTACTAAACGCTGTATGTGTTCCTTATTTACAAATGTATTTCACTTGAAAAACGGAATGTTTCCTCCCTGTAATCTGATCGGTATATATTGTATTTTTAAATGCTTTCAGAAATGTAATCTCTAGCTTGATAGTTATTAATATAACTGACTATTTCTTTATTTTTATTTACTGTGATATTGTTTTGTCATTCATGGCTGTTGGGAAGAGAAGGTTCTTCTCTAAATTACCAGATAATATTTACTGGTAATCAATGTTTGATTTGTTTCATTTTTACTACTCAATACTAAACTCTACGATCACAATGTGTGCAGCAGTGTAATGGATTCCAGATGCAGTGAGCTGTGTTGCCATTTGAGGAGTGTATCCCTTGAAACCTGCTTTATGTTTATTCTTACAGAATAAATCTCCCTTTTCCGTCAAACTGCTTGTGTGGTTCTTTAGGGTGGGCAGTCTTGCAGGGCTCCCGCTCCTCCAGTTATTGACAGGATGCCTGTGGTTACACTTGCCTTGAATACCAAAGCTCTCCCACCCGTCCGGGGGGGCTTTTGTTTGGGTGTTTCAACTTTCCAATGGTTTTTCGTGTTCAAAGCAAAAATCTAAAATGGCCAGTAAGGATGAGAACAGTGGCAAAACAGAAATTCTCGAGAGTATGAGGAATATTATGCAAATTAAGTGGGTACCTAATTAACATACCCCCCCTGTGCAAAAATCAATGTATGTATGACGTTTCAATTCCAATTGCACAAATTAGCCTTAGCCGATTGAAGTTTTCTAAATCGATTAACCAATTCTGCCCAAACTATACATTTATTAAATTTAACATTTAATAAATTTAACATATAAGAATCTTACTGTTGCAGGAATGAGACTCCGTGGCTAGAAACTGCAGTTAAAGCGTGTATGCGCATGCTTATTTAACAAACACAGGAGCAAATGAACAGGGCATGAGGGCCAAAATATAAGGTTTAAACAAAACAATTCTGATGTCAGGCTGAGCATTCACTGTTACTGATCAAGTTACTGAGCATTTACCAACACCATACAGTTTACACACTCGCCACATTCTCCCAAACAAAGGATTTTGCTTGCTTTTTATACATGCAGCCACTCCCCAATTTGCATCAATTGCTGAACTGGGGAATGGCCACACCTGTGATTGCTGCCAGGGACAGATTTAACCTCATTCCTGACAACCTTACATTCCCACATACACACTACTTAGAGGAGCAGGGCTTGTGCCCTGCCACACTTACATTCTAAAAGTTACAGTACAGATGCATTTATTGACGCAGCTGTCTGTGTGCTGGTACTTCAGAGCTTCAAAACTTCAATTGTAACATATATATATATATTCTAATATATATATATATTATATATATATATATATATATTATATATGTGAAAAAAATTCCAACTTATAAAAAGGTATAGAATATCCTAAAATTGTCTGCAGTGATCCTTAAGATGAAATAACCTCGAAGATACATGGAAGTGCAGGTCAGCAGGTATCAGGGAGCTTGTATTGCAACTTACTTGTATTGTTGTACAGCAAAATGTATTTATTTTTAAAGGTCTTGTGACAGGATGGCTGAGTTGTGACATACCCAGACTAGGACATGAGTTTCCATGAAGACAGAATTGAAATAAAAGGTCTACATTGGAACACAGAGTCTAGACATATTTTGAGATTCTGGTAATGCTTGAACAACCCTCTCAGATTTGGTTGCCCCATGCTAAACAGAGAACCACATTGGACATGGCTGTTTATTTAACCGACTATCAATTATGGGTGCAATCAGATGAAGTTACAGATGATTTCAGGCAGGCTCCAGGCACACAATGGAGTTTCAGTCTATTACGCACCACGGCTTTTTTGCTAATCACTGTATGAGCCAGAGCAGACTTTGCAGGTAATTAGTTTATTTATCTACCCTAACTTTACCACAGCTAAACATGCCTAGTGCTTTTTGCTGACTTGCAGGTGGATCAATTGGTGGTCTCTTGTAGGGGTGTGTAACTTTGTGATTTCATAAGGTCTCCAGATGGTCCTTAAAGCCAAGCACAAACTTCATGGCTACCAGGACCTCTGTATTGGATTCATGCATTTGTACAACAGCAGCCAACAACATAAGTTGCCTTTTGGATGAGTACAGCTTAATAGTCTATTGCTTATTGTTGGAGCTTATTTAATCTGCTCACTGCATGCCCAAAACAAATGAGCTTCAAGATGGTTTTGAAAGATAAGTCTTATCACCTAAAAATCAGTTGCTGTTTAAGCGTAGCCCTCTCTAGCCCTTAGCGGTCCATTTATTCAGCGCTTGTCAGGCACGTCAGGTCGAATTTATTTTCACATGCACTGTTTAAAAATATTTTTTTTAAAAGAGTAAAATAGGATTAAAAGGCACTGCATAGCAAAGAACACTCAGTATTGCATGTCCAGCCAAGCCATCTTCATTGTTTGTGTCCATGTTATCTCGGTGGTGCAGTAGCTATGTGTATTGCTCAGATACGCCCACTTTTTTAATTTTTTTTTTCTGGCTTCTCTAGGCTCCTCACCCAGCCATTGAAAGGTTTTCTATGCTTTTTCCAGAGAAAAAACAACTTGTGTCCTTGAGACCTTGAGACCTGTGCTTGACATCTTTTTGATGATGTCAGGGTCCGACATCGGACTGGAAGGAGAAAATTGTAATGCTGGACCTGGTTCACAAGTAGCAGTTCCTTACTCTGGCCAGCATTACCTTGTGTCAAGTGTCATGTTTTGTATATCCAAAAGAGGTGTCACAGAACTTGAACGTAGTCGCCATGAGAAAGACCTTGCCACTGTGGTAGAATTGCTATCAGTGAGTGACCTGAGTGGTTTGTGAAGGTTTGATTGAAGCTTTTAGAATCCTAAAAAAAGGTCCCAATTTAACTCTTATGTAGTTGTAATGTAGTACTCTCTGACTAGCTACATTTGCTCTTTGTTTTCTTTGTGTCTGTTGGTTTTAATTTAGCCAATCAGGTTGTCGAGTGTGTTTCTTTAACAGAACGGTAATAAGAAAAAAATATAATAATTACAGCCTCTAAAAAAGATGTCGCTTGCACTTATTGTACTTATTGTATGTGCAGAAAGTTGCTCAACCCTAAATAATGTTTTCACCCTGTTACCAAGGCTTCATATCAGTGGAAGCCAATCCCTGGGTAACTTCCTTTTTCCCATCTAGAGTTGAATATTATATTGTTACTATTCCAATGTGATGATTTCTCCAGAAGGTTACGGCAGTCTGCACTTACTTACACAACAGACAATCACAGCAGGTATAGAACTACTTCAAAATAACCTCTGTCAGTCTTACCTTGCCTCTGAGCATTTTAAAAACAGGCTCGCTTTAACTCTTTGTTAATTCTCCTGTTGTTTTCCCAAAGGTAATTTATTGACCCCAGAATAATAATAATAAAAAAAAAATACAGTAAAAATATATATGAAATAGAGTAGGTTTACTGTGTTTAGGGTCTGCTGATGTTTAAGTCATTACACTACTGTAATTGGTAAAAAAAATACCATGTACATGTATATATATATATATATAAACCACCCAGCTGCCCATTCATTTTGTCAATATCCATGTCGATTTTTAAGTTTTATTTTTTTTTTTTGTTTTTTGCAGATTTTTTTATTCTTAGCCCCAAAATAAGCAATTTGGATTTCAAAACTATATTTGCCTTATTTTTAAATAGACTTTTTTACTGTTATTTTGAAAAATGGAAATATATTATTTCAGTAGAACCTAGATAACAAAATAACAACTTGTTTACAACTGTAGCATTTTAACAATGTAAACCACAAAATAACACTTCTTTTTTTTCCAATGGCAACAATATATGTACATATACAGTTGCAGCATTATAACAAGAGTGCAACAAAAAGTCATATCACTTTTTCGAAATTCTTGTTATGCTATAGATTTCAAAGCAGACACCCTTCAAACTTTCATCAATGCTAATGTCTTAATCTAGTACACATTGCGGTACATCAGAAAACTTGCGTTGCAAATTTTCAATCACATCATTGGTGTGGTAAACTTACTTCCTATCTTCCACTGGTTCAGGTACTGGTTTATATTGCTGGGACTTATTTTTACCCATTGGTTGTACTGTAATAATTCAATGGCTTGGAATGCCTATCAGCCAACCAGGATGCAGATACCTCCCAACACATTTTATAAATTTACATAAGGAGCAATATTAAAGACATTCTCGTTGCTCAACAACACCTGGAACCTGCATTCCAATGAAAGACTTTATTCCAGGATCCAACCCTACCATATCCTTTGTAACATTGTATGTTGCTAAGATGTCACCTATTATGTATAATTATACTATGTTAGCATATTTGTCTTAGGCCTAGAGGGGAGGAGGCTGGAGGTCTAGGGCCCCCAGAGATTTTTTCCTTTTTTTTTTCTTCCCTCTGTTACATTCAGTCACAAAAAAATAAATATTCCATAATGTTATATTATTTTCTTGGGGAGCAGGGGTGAACTGTTTTGATCATTTTTGTGCATTCAACAAAATGTGTGAGGTGGTGTATTTTTAATTTTTATCTTTTCAGGATGAGCACAGAGCAACCACTTTTTAGCATATAGGATTCTCCACAAATCTCTCATTCTCTCTTTCCTCTGGGGAGAGTACGATGCTCCTCTGCCTAATATTTTTGTTTACCGGGATGAACACATCACATAAATTTATTATTTTATTTTTTGTTTTTTTAGCAGACAGCCCTGGGATGCTCCAAAGGATGAGGCTGTGCTTCAACTATTTTTCTACAACCATTGTTTGGTTCAGCTTTTTTTGGAAATAAATAAGATTTTGTATTATAATAAAGGTGTTCATTTAACACAAGATTGTCCTGACTGAAATATTAATTTATGATGTGCTTAGCCACCTATTGATATTGAATCCCCAAATCTAACCTTAAACCATAATGAACAGAGATAGCTTTACCATAAACAGATATGTATTCCCTAACATGAATACAGTGATTGCTGAATTAGTCAATAATTGATGCTTAGATCATGCAATACAATAGGTATTAAGCATGTGTCTTATAAGAATTAATAACATATAAATGATCTTAAAGTTACAACTGACAAGTTCTATAAATTATTAATACACTGCCTTAGAATTATCAATTAGAACAGTAGTCTCTTGGTTTGCCAAGCACATGCTGTTCCATAGCTTTACTATAAACTCATGTTAGAAACTACATTGTTATGTAATCTTTGTTTAAAACAGAGAACACAGGAAACATTTTTTTGATTAACTGATGACTAATTTTCTCCAAATTTATTGTGCAAAATGGAAATTAATGCAATACAAAAACGTGAATGTCCTATTTTTGCATCACACAAATCAGTATAGCAATCTTCCCATAACACTTATACACAGTCTAAGAACAGTTGAATGGCTTTTATTGCAGCCTGTGAGCCATACTGTGTAGTGCTTGTTAAACCACATAAGGCAATTCTGACAGGCACTGCTGTAATAAAACATTGGGCTAATTGTATACAATTCTTGTTTCAGCTCCCCAGCTTCGCTAAGGTCTAGTTTCAAAGATAATACCAAAATACAATTAACCTTTGGACACATAAGTGTGTGTTCCAAGTATTTATTTATGTGAAAAATGTTTCTTTTAGTGTTTTATAGAAGGTGCAATGGGTCCATTGTTAAGAGTAAACTAACCTCTTTAGATTGGCAGAAACATTTTTTTTAGCAATATGAAGATACTAACATAAAAATGTGTTGAACATACTTACCTATTTAATGTTTAGTTACGGAATGAAAAAGGGTTTATTCATAGACTATAACATACATATATATTTGTAACATAAACTTGATATATTATATATATATATATATATATATATATATATATATATATATATATATATATATATATATATATATATAGTGGCAAAGTGGGGCTTGTTTGCCACATACAGATGTGTTGTCACTGTCTTCTAGTGTAAGAAAACACTCTCAAACAGTAAATGTGGTTGAAACAGGGCAGTGCCTGTATTTTTATTCCTTTACAGAAACACAAACCAAGTAAACAAGACAAAACTTCTCTTGGGAGCACTAACTAAACTTTGATTTAGTCTTATCTATTAATCGGAGAGCTAAGCCATTTACCGATTGAACCCTCAATGTAATTTACAACACAAACTGTACATGGAATGATCCTCATCCACATTAGTTGTTTTTCAACAGCAATGAAGAGACCCTGAGGCTCAGGATGAATGATAAGAAAACTGAATTTAATTTATTTTAAGGTACACGTAATGACCTTTGTGTACAAAAATCTTCACTAAAATACAATTGAACAAGAATTGTTTAATAATTATTTATTAAATGTCACTGTTTATATGATTGTGAAAAAAAAAATCAAGATAAATAAATACATAAATGTATTCATTTATTTCAATTTTTATATTAATGTATTTATTTATGTTTTACTTTTACCAAATATATAGGCTATCCTTCAGCATAGCTAATTCTCAGAAATGATGTTCCTATTTTGTCCAGTGGGGACCAGAAATAGCTTTACTCTCATCGACCAGCATAGAGACAGGAAATCGTACCTCTTTGTGCCAATAGGGACCATCATGAGCGTTACACTCACAGGAAACCAAAAATGTTCAGCACTCCAGCTCAATCTCAGAATGAGAATTGATGAGGATGGATTATGGCTTGAAAAATTTCATATATATAATAAATTCCAGAGAATTCTCAGCTGGCTGAATTCATCTTTCAAATTAATGCTTGTCTCAACTAATAGTGTAGCTCTGATGACAGTTTAACACAGAAGAAACTGAAGGTTGTAGGTTCAAATCCCACGTATACCAGACCTTTCTCTTTATATATATATATATATTTTTTTT
Source organism: Polyodon spathula (assembly GCF_017654505.1). NCBI lineage: Eukaryota > Metazoa > Chordata > Actinopteri > Acipenseriformes > Polyodontidae > Polyodon > Polyodon spathula. The sequence goes on from NC_054548.1 coordinate 8,913,278, forward strand.
GTTTGTTCCATTTTAAAACAGAAATAAGTCATTTCATATAAATGATATAGACATCACAATAAGTGCGATCCCTGGTATATTTCCATGTTGACTTAACAAATTCATTGTTATTAAAATCGAATGTCCTGTAATATACATATGCCTGGATTAAAGTGCGTGGGGTCTGCAAAAATCTGCAAAAAAAAAGAAAAAGGAGGAGAAGGACATTTTCACCTTCCTTTGACAACTTGTTTCTCTTACTGTATGACAGGTATTTACTTTTTTTTTCAACATTTCACGTAAGTGTTGGGAACTACAAATTAAATGTTGAACGGTGCTTTTGGCTGATTTACTTTTGTTGCACCAACACCCTGAAAAAAGGTAAACTATTAGTTCTAAATAGATAGTCACTGGCAGTTTTCACACTTCACTGTTACTTAGGGTGAGGAACTATCGTTCCTCTCAATTTAATATCCACACGGTAAGTATTCAGGTAAGTAAGCAGTATAGTTCAATCCCAAAATGTTCCACAATGTTTAGGAGATAGATTCATTATGTCCACAATACTGTTAGTGTCATCTGTGCTTCAATGGTAGCAGAGTGTCTCGGTCCTCAAAGGACAGAAGGCAATCTTCTTCAAAGTGGTCTTCACCATAATACAGACATTTTAATTTTTCCATGAAAGTCCAACAGGCTCCTTGACAATACTTAGCATCCAGATCCCAAGCCTGCCTCCAGAGGGTGCTATCTCCCTTCCTCCGTGACAAAGATCCTGGAAAAACAGTGAAAAAAATCCATCCTTAATACTCGCTCTCCCCTCCCCGTCTCAGCCTCTGAGCGGGGCTAATTCACACACTTAACATTTGGCCCCTCCCAAGAGCTTCTGACCTGGCCACTGATACATAACTGCAGTAGGTGACAGCCTAGCTTATCGAGGTGGCTGCAGATAATAAAGTAGTCTGTTTTTTCCGCAATCCTTCTTCTGGAATGGAGGGAAAGAGAAGGCAAGCCCTGGAGACAAACTACAATCCATCAGCCCTAGTAATACAATAAAGATATCTTCCTGTCCGACAGCATACTTATTCCATTCACAGACCCCATGCACTGGAATTGAGTAACAGTTAACAATAACTAGAACCATAGCCTCCATCAGACACTTGTGTAAACACAAGTTATAATCTAGAAAATGCAAAAAGGACTTAACTTTCTTTTCTGTGACGCAGACTTGACTGCATTTAGTTGTGCCATTTTGTTTCCTTCTGCTTCTCTTCAATGTATTTGTTGCTGAGGCTCCAGTGCTGCTTTTCTTCCTTCCATGTTCAAAATGGCCCCAGTCCGGTTCCAGTGTGTTCCCCCCGTGTTCTCTCCCTACCTGTTCTTTTGGTTCCAGTTATGTAGAGGAACTAATCAAGTGGCGCTGATGGCTTCCACCTGAGGTCCCAATCACTTGTGACAAAAGGATAAAAACACATACATAAAACTCATTATTGGGTCTCCCTTTGGGTACTTTCAACACATAACTTTAACCCTTTATTGGGGCCTCCCTTTGGGTATAATAAAAATAACACAGTGTAAAAATACGATAAATAGTGAGACTAAAATAGTGTACCAAAATAGTGTACCAACAAAACCACTAGTGAATAAAACAATAAAAACTTGGGTTGTTTGTGATATAAACACTTCCTTTTATTTCCATGAGCAGAATAAGTGTCCGCTACCTTGAGGAAGATGATCAGGGATGCATTTATTTGATTTGCCTTCCAGAGACTGCAGGGCCGAATATTCCTAAACTCAACAACTTGCAATGATTAAAAAAAATATGCACATTCTAAGTGACATCACGAAACAAACATATTATAATCATCTTATCAGAGTTGGGCACTTTACTGAAAAAAGTAACTTTTTACTTGTTTGGTTCTTTAGAAAAAAAGTAATGTAATACCCTTACTTATTACTTAATTTTAAAAAAGTAGCACTTTATAGTACTTGTTATATTTCTTTGTCATGTCTTGTTCTGCGAAACAGCTGTTGTGACTGGGTGATGGTCCGAGCTTACCCCTACCCACAGTGACTTTTTTCGCCTCGGAACACATAGATTTTTGGAACGCAGGAAACAGCCACTTGGTCGTCTTCACAGGCATAAATATTTATTTTGGCACTGGAAGAATACTTCACACTAATCACAACTGATGCTCACGTATGGACATTGCACACAAAATGACTGATGTTCACAAAAACAACATCACGAATAACAACATTTTTGGCATACAAACATAATGTATGCATTCCTGACTTTCAGTAATGTTGCAGTATGAAGAGAAAATCATACAAACGTTCAAATACAATAAAACCACAAATAGCAAATCAGCAATAACCAAAAAAGTTCTAGGAAAAAACAAACTATATGGTGATAAAGCAGCCAAAGTAACAATAATGGGGTGATGCAAGAAATGTGGCCACCACTGTAACAAGCAAACAAATAAATAAAAGTGGTACATACAGTCAAGTACGAAACTCCTCTCGATCTTGTCTTAATAAACTCATCAAAATTGGTATAGAGCCTAGTCTTATTCAAAAACAAGGCTCAGAAAAACGAATTTCATTGCTGTGAGACATCCCGGAGGAGAGACCGGGTCATCAGTGCTGAGGCACCAACATTAGAGCAGCCTGGCGCATCAGGGTTAAAAAAGAAAAGACCACTAATGTAAGTGTACAACAGGGAAAAGGTTTTCCTGGGCATTTAAAATCTATGTTTTTGCAACAGTTACAATCTGAATAGTAAGTTAAATGTAGACTTTTTCCAGTACAGTTTTAAAGACTAGAACCATAACAGTGTTATATTACCATGTTGTATGATTTGCCAGACTTAGGCTTCAGATAGTAGGTGTACACAATATTCAAAACCATTGAAAACTCATTTTCAGAGTTACAGGCATTTCAGACTTCTGAACAACCTCCATTCCCAAAGTGTTCGTAATTCAGAGTTTCTACTGTAAAGCAACCAAGAAGATGACCTCAAGGAAGATGGTAAGATGAAATCAGGAAACACACCGGAGCAACGTGGTTGAGGGAGGCAGGCTTTTTTGGAAGAATCTTGGGGAGGCCTTCATCCAGTAGTGGATTGAAAAAGGCTGAAGATGATGATGCTGATATATATATATATATATGTGTGTGTGTGTGTGTGTGTGTGTGTGTGTGTGTGTGTATATATATATCAGTAAGTAATATTATCAAGAGTCTAAGGCAAATCAAATTTCACTTACAGTACAATGAAAAGAATTATACATTTAAAAGTACACTGCATTTTATTGAAAATACGGTTGTAAGTAATCTTTTAAAAAGTATACATTACAAATGAACTATACTTGAAATCTACATGTCCCATTTTGCTCACATGCATTTTTAACCCACAAAAGCAAGGTATCCTCAACAACAGGGTATTAAGCAAACAGCAAATTGGAAATGCTGATGACTTGCATGCACAGTTTGCTGTTCATAGGCCTGTATTATTGCAGCCCAGTTTTACAGAATGGTTGACAAAGTGTTTGTGGGAATGTTGAAATCTGCAGCAACATCTGTGTTTTTTGTGCTGCTTCATGGAAATGACATTGATGGGTGAGCACTGTGGCAACTCGAAATAGATCACAGGCTCAGTAGTCCCAAAACAGCACTAAAATACAGTATAGAGGCATTGATCAGGATACAAGTTAATATATTTCCTAATATCCTTTACACTCAGCTGTTCAAACAAGGGCAATTTGTTTTATTCTAATGTTCCTTCCCGGGAGGACTCCAAAACAGTTTGTAGAACTAATTTACAATAACCTACTTCTACACTTCTCTAGGCCTATGTAGAAAATGAGTAGTATAGTAAATGTCTCTAATCTGAATTAGTTTTAATGAGAACTGACTATATTTATTTTCAGTGGGGGTTTTCTATAAAAAATATTATAGTGCTGGCTTGTCTTGAATATCAATGAAATAACAGAAAAGAAAAAAAAAGTGTGCACCCTTAGAATAAAAGCTACAACCTTAGGTCTACCTTTTAACCCTTTGCAGAATATAAAAATCCTTCACTTTTCAGGGCTTGTATCATATCCACCTAAAGTACACAGTATTATACCGTTATAAAATGCTAAAGGTCTGAAGATTATTACAAAAACAATGTTTTCAGTATACCCTTAGTTTGAATATTTTTTATAGAAATGTCCTCATAAGTGTAATTGGGTGATCTCCTACCTAAAAACTTATACCAGTGGTATCCACAACCCTCAGGAACTAGGATCAGAAAGATTCTAGTAAAGATCCTTTCTAAATACCATGCAGGTGCACAGGCTCATCTACTTCAAATCGTTTACTAGAATCAGTGTGAAGAAGTTTGTCGTCCAGGAGATCTTTTCCTTCTGACATCTTCTGTAAAAAAAAAAAAATATATATATATATATATATATATATATATATATATATATATATATATATATATATATTCTCAACCAGTAGGTTGCGTCCGAGCCAAATCAAAAACTGTTTTTATTATATAATTTATTTATGTATAAGGATATCTCTATATATCATATACATATACTAGGTCCCGCTAGAGCCATTCCTGGTAGGCCCGGACCAAATCAAAACTTTGACAACCTGCTAATTGCACTTAACAAAACTGTATTCAATAGCATTTTCTTTTTTTTGTAAGTATCTTATTTCTTCTACTCATGAAAAGAAAACACTATTAAATACAGTTTTGTTAACTGTGATTAGCGGGTTGTCAAAATTTTGATTTGGCCCAAGACTTAGTGTGCTTTCCAGTAGTGTGTGTGCTTGAAGCCAAGGTATACAGTAATCCCATAGCTACTGAAATGCTGAGCTGCATAAAAAAAAGTATTTCTATTGAATGCTGCCAGCAATGCAAGGCCCTCCTCCGGCAATGATGACAGCAGCGCAGGGCTTTCCGGCAGTGGTGGTGGCACCACATCACATAGGAAGCATAAGTTACGGGTTATGGGTTTCCCGGGGGCGGAGGTTAGGGTTAGTATATAGAAAATCTGTGTTAACGACATGACAGACATTGCAAATCCACCCACCCACGCCCCCCTCCTCCCCCCCACCCCCCCCCGTCTCCACCCCCAACCCCTCCAGGTATGGAAATAAGTGAACAGGGATAAACTTTGTTAGTTTGTCCAGCGGCTTTATATTTTTTTTACTTTTATTCATTATTTGAGGCACAAGTTGTATCAAAGGCAAAAGGACTGAGAATTGGATTGTGTGCTGACTCATAGTTTGAAGAAGGTGAGAAAAACACCAACTAACATAAAACAAAGCAGAGTACTAACTAAACACAATGCAAAAATATCAACACTATACAAAAAGACAAGCAGTGACAGCCCTATTCCGTAAAGTCAGGTTACAGATATATAAACAAACTGTTATTTTTAGCTGTATATTAAAAGAACCCTCTCTTCTCTTTGAAATCTGTTGTTTTTGTCCCTCTGTTGATCATTCCAATGGCTGTTTGTGGCACTAGTTCTGAAATGTCCTCAAGGAAGAGCCCTTGATGGGCTTTGGGGCTTTTCCTGTGTGTCGTTTTTCTCACAGTACGGTATCTACCCACTACCCTGGCTTTTGACCACTATTACTCTCTGCTGTGACTCTCTGCTACCAGAAGGTATTGCATTCTGCTGTTGTCTGCTTTTTTTCTAGCTCTGAGACCAGTTGCTGATAGCTTGTGAAGATGAGGTCATTCACTTCAGGTCAACACCCCCTTTCCTTTGCCTGGCTTAATCACCCTGCTGCTGATCTCCAAGAGGAAGAAGGAATATAAACACAGGAACTGTATTCATTAAACACAAAAGCACACAACCTAATGTTCACTACCAAGTGGGAATTCAGAGAAAAAACGCTTGATAAGAGTCCTGGAACTCGATAAGCAGGTACGTGTAAAACACTACTAAGCATCCTTGACAAGAGTTGGGCAGGTCGAACATGCCAGGGAGAGGTGTGCTGGAATAAGGTGTGCTCCAGATTACTATCAGACAAACCTTGTATCCTCCCGACAGCATCATAGTCTAATTATAGGAAGATGTCACACAGTACATGCCGTAGAACAGTACATAACTCTATGACCATGCAAGTTTCAAAATATATCCTTACTCCCTGCTCCCAATGATAAGAGATCATTAATTGAGGTATCTTTTTAAATGCACTTGAAGTCAACTAGGGGCATTAACTTCTGAGAAGGGACTGAGAGAGAGCACTTACTGTTCTACAAGACCATAGGAATTAAAACAGAAAGGGCTATGCTGAACCTTGTATCTGGAGTGCAGAAATGTGGGTACTTCAAGTTCAGTTTCATGTGAAACAAGACGGGTTAGCTTTTGTCCTTGGCATTGCATTGCTACCTGTTGGAAAAAAACAACGCTTATTTGTGGATGTTAAGTAAGGGTTTGTGTGTAACTTTACTTCTTTTACATGCAGACAGTAAAATAATGTGATAGATAAAGTACATTTGTTAAACTTTAATGCACTGTCATTGTCATATTGAGCTTTTTAAATGTCAGAATAATCCAGTTTGAATACAGAAATTGAATAAATGCTTTTTAAATCTAAACTATATGTATGTGTGCAATGGATGAAACAACCAAAAGAAAGGGCATTGTTCATAATCCAAACCAATCATAAATAAGATTACCATTGCCACCAGCTGGAAGCAGTACAATATAGGTGTGATGAAGTACTACTACTGATTATAAATGAAAAAATATGCATGGGGCAGGGGATATGGTAAAGTAGTGTGCTAAAAATCCACTGATCCACTCTTCACGTTCCCTGAAACATATCCTTGTACAGTATATGCACCAATTAAATCAATTAAATTAACTACTTGATGAAACCAGAACCATCTTTTCTGATTTGATGGTAGTAAACCAAACTGCATTTACTGAAAAAAAAAAGATGACCAGATAATTATCACAGGATCTGAACGTGTAAATGTGTTTTAATGTTTATCTATGTCTTCAAGTGCTGTTGATAAAAATGTATACAATATATAAGAATTTATATATAATATATTTTTACAAACTATATATATATATATATTTCAATGTTTTCATTTTGTGGGGTATAGACATTTGAATCCTAGTCTTGAGCACTGAACCTTGGAAAATGTTCAAATAGGAACTAATAAAGCAGGAGCCGGTGGCCTGGCCCTAAAACAGTGACTGTGCAGTTTCAGCTGTCAGTGAGGCAGGCAGATGGAAACTGACGCCTTGGCTTCTCTACTGCCGCAGAGGAGGAGAATTTACATGGGAACGATATCAATTTCCAACCACAACTAACTTTTCAGTTTAATATTCCAACTCTTTTTTCTTCTGTTAATATGTAACAAAGAAATATGATAGTGAAACTTCTCGCTGGGATATAAGGATGCTCTTGTATTTAATGTTTTTTATGTGTTGCTATGATTTCTGTATAATCAATTTAACCTTCTGTTTCTTGTAAACACTGCAGCGTGCTCTGTGACCCTTTAATTAAGAAATGAGACAATGGTAGTGCAGGCCCTTCATAATAGGCAGACAATTCTTTATATCTATCTGTAAAATGTGTATATGTCACATATGCTTATAGGTCTAATACAGACACATTGAACATGATAAAGTCTAACTGCACCTATTAGAAGGGGGAGAAGCTTAAATATGTATTTTGAAAGCTGCTATTGTATTATAAAAGTAAAGTCTGGCCCTGGGTGTTATCTGTAATGCTGTACAACCTTGTAAGTTGCTTGATTCTGATCAGATGCACACAACTCATAATAATAGAGTGTGAGACTGCAGAACTTCTGAATTGGCGGTTTTTTTATTAAACAGTACTGTTTTAAGATTATTAACTTTTAGCTGCTTCTTTAATCAGCAACAGCAAACTCTGAGGGAATCCTGTAGATATCATACTTCTTGCTTCTGTATTAAGCTGCTTCGTTTTGGAAAATGGCAGAAAAAAATTAATTTTTATGAAGTACAATGCTGCCATCCTATGGATGCCAAGTAAAATATTGATATCTCATGGTCACTAAAAAAAAAAAAAGACTAAGAAACAACAGCATTTAGTTAATTCAAAACACAGCTTACAGCTTTTATTGATTGCTATTAAAATGAATAGCTCTATACTAAATGCATTTCATAGTTACTTTGAGTATAGTAAAAGTGTAAGTCCAGAAATCTACGTTGACCCACAGTTCACCATATGAAATCGATTATACAAAAAAAGTCAGTATGCACACAGCATATTACATTATAGTAGAGTGTAGCTATGTGGCCCCTTGCCAAATTATTATCAATAGCAACGCACTGGCACTACTAATGCAATTGTTCTTCTGTACTGAGGGCCAATGACAGTGTAAGGAAAGCAATACAAGTATGAGCTCTTGGATGAAAAATACCAAGTGATAACTTTTTCTTATTTTGAAAAACCGAGGTTAGAGCAGTGGCATCAACCAGTATACACTCATAATCCATTGCAATACTCTGGAACCATATCAGTATTACAGCAGTTCTTGAGAACAGGAATACTGAGTAATATTTGGTCCAAATCCATTGTCTTGCCCATTGCTGGTAATGCCTTGATCTATATTAATTCTGCTAGGATCTTGTTCAGGGAAACAGAGAGTGCGTGCATGTGTTCGACTGCACATGTGTTTGTGTGTGTATGTGACAAGTTAGATAGCTGGTGCATGAACTGTACAATACTTTGTGCAGTATGTTAGTCGTGGTGTCCAAGCCTGTGGGCAGCTAATGTTCTTCAGGCATCAGATATACAGTATTTTTGGCTCTAATTCCAAACAGAAACATTAGGTATCAGCACTCAACTTAATTTCTTCATTTAGGCATATTCCAACAAGCAGACTCCTTGATTCAAAACAACGGCTCTCTTTTACCAGTAGGTAAAGGATATGTAGGGTCTCACTGTACCTGTACAGTTCTAGTGCTGTATTTCATCACAGTTGGTGTATCACTTCATAAAACTTTTACTAGTGGTAATCAACTAAGCAACAGAGATTGAAGCCAGAGTATTGCAGACTTCTGCAAGCTGAGGTTTTCCAGGCATATCTGGAAACATTAATCCACCAAAGCTGCATTTAGATGTGCAGATTTTAAAAAGCTGTTCACATTATACGGGAAATACTATATCCTTAAAAAGTGTAACATGGTACATATATATATATATATATATATATATATATATATATATATATATATATATATATATATATATATATAGTTATAACATGTGGTTTTTCAAAACTGCAGGGGAAAAGAAGCTTGTCAAACAAATGGCACTGTATCCAGATTTCTACTAATGTGTATCAAGTTAAACAACTTTCAAAATTAACTGGCAAAATTCATACCCTGTCAAATTGTAATGAAGATGTATTATAACACCAACAAAACCATTTTGTGTGGGCTTCATGGTCCAGAGGTGCATTTCACACCTTTGTTTTGCTTGTATCAGTAATGGATACCATCTGCACCTGGATATCAATAGGCTACAATAATACATTTTTGGACTATTGTCCATTGTGGGTTTGCTCACTTTATTTACTCAAACACAGACACCAGTATAATAAATAAAAAGAAAGGTTTCTCCTTTGTGATGTTGCATTTCAGAATTAATGTACCGAACTGCCTTGGCAGAACCACATCTGCACCACTCCATCAACAGTTTCTGTAGCACTGCACAGCTGAAATGAGTTGGTGTTGGATGAAATTTCCTCACATGCAGGAAGGAGCTGTCTGGGGCACAGCCTGGTTTTACCGTTAAAATTGTTCATTTATTTAACAAAAATGTTTGATGAGGATGAGTTTGTGATTTGACATTAGATTCTTTCTGGAGCCAGCATGAGAATGGACAGAGTTGGGCTAAAGTGAGTATATTAACTAAGAGTACTGGTATGTGGAAGCACAGAACCTCAGTTTATTACATCCTCTCTCTCTCAGGGGTTGTGTAACTTTTAGAGCCCTAAAACTAAATTTTAATAGTCTAATTAAAAGAATCTAAAGCCTACATAATAAAGATGCCTACTGCTAGAGTGCTGAAAAAAATAAGCCAATAATGACAGAGGAAAATGGTTGCACTTTAGACTACAAGGCATGAGAAACCATATTATTACACTGTAATAACCATGCTAATTACTCATTATTCCTGCCCTTTCACAGTAACTACTTTGTATTCAATGGTTAATAACTTAAAATATACATTGTGTATAATGGAGGCCAATTAAACCTCCGCAACAAACCCTGTGACATAATGCATTACACATTTATTATGAAAATATACATATGTTTAAAAATGAATAGCTTTGGGTTGTGTAATTGTGTGAGAAGTGAGTTTTTTTCACATCTTCCACATATATCTTTGCATTTCACTATTCCAGCCACCTGGGCGGGTTCTTGGAAAGTCATTTCCAGGTGCTTCCTGTCACTGCTAGTATCCCCCTTAATGTCAATCCCAGACCCTTCGATCCGGTTCACTAAGTGAGCAGGAGGAGACCGGGATCTCATTCGGAAGGAGGGCCAGTAATGAGGTAAGCAGAGATGTGTTTGATAGGTAGACCAGATTTCTGGTTTCCATGCACACAGCTCTTTGCTGGTCCAACACAAACCCCTACTCTAATCTCCCAGATGTGTGTAGGCCCCAAACCCTGACAGGTTTGGATTGTGCTGACGTGTCCCAAAACCTAGCTGTCATGTGGAGAGCTAATGGGCAAAGAGGGACAGGTACAACTCCCCATCCCTCACCCCTTCCCAAAATGACTGCCTTGACCCTCAAGTATACTATTGGGAAGATTGTGGCCGGCAGTGTTGCTCTGTGCTATTCATCCACCGTAATATAAGCTTACCTATCTCGCTTCTCTTATTAGAGAAAGGCGCATATATGGCACTGTGACGGAGTGTCCCGCCCCTATCCCGGGATATATATATATATATATATATATATCTATATATTCTATATATATATGTATACTAGATATTATATATTATATATATATATATATATAATATATATATCTATATATTATATATATATATATATATATATATATATATATATATATATATATATATATATATATATATATATATATATTATTTGTATTTTTATTATTATTTGTATTAATATATATATATATATATGCTGTTTTATGTATATATTGTATATATACCTATTCATATATATATATATATATATATATATATATATATATATATATATATATATATATATATATATATATATATATATATATATATATATATATATATATATTTGTGTTTTGTGCAGATGGTCGAAAGCCATCCGATATTATTATTATTATTTATTGTGTGAGACCGGTCACATGAATGGGGTTAAAATCCCCATTCATAAAAACCTTGTGCAGAAGGTGGCCATATCCTGAATTAATTCATTGATTAATTGTTGCTAATTGGGAGGTGGTCACCTCTATAAAAGCCTGCAGCTTTTAGAGAGTGTGAGAGGAGGGACGTAAGTTTACGAAAAATAAATAAACAATTGCTACGTATGCTGGTTTTGCAGCCAGCATACTATTTGTTAGTGTCTGTTTGTTTGGCCCTTGTACCCTTTTGTTTTGTGTTTGTTCAAGTCTTTTGTTTTATTATTTAATAAAGAACGAGCGCCATAGCGCCTTAGGTTCACTGTCATTCCATGTTTTGGTTTCTGTTCTGGTCTGACGTCAAACACTGGCAACCTTTCCCAGTGCCTAATGAGTTATTAAAGGGCCTATTATCTATAGACAGGGGAAGGTGTCTGCTGTCAGTGTTACCACTCTACACACATGACCTGGGCTAGCTGCCACAAGAGGCATTTAATCACCTCCACTTGCTGTGCTGTGAGTCTATGAAGAACACGCAATTTCCCTTTTTATTGGACAAATAACAATGACAAATGACTAGGGGGGATTCCCTTTTAATTTCAGAAGGCAGGCAAGTAGGGGTCAGAGCATGCAATCACCTTTTTATTGGACAAATAGCAGTTTATTACTAATGTAGAATGACAGGGCAGTCAGACCATTGTTCTTTGTATTGCTTCAAGTATTAAACGTGTTCTATATGTAGAAAGCTTTTACAGTTCATGCTATGGCAAATTGTCTTTAAGTTGTGAATAAACTTGAATTATTAAATTATTATTTATCAAGACCTTTCTTTACTAAAAGCACTGCTGTTCGTTTTTATTATGGATTTATTGTGAAAAATATGTATCATCATGGTCAATCGTCAATCAAGCATTTATTAACAAGCAACAACACATTCAAACACAAATTGAATGCTTATGGGCAAAATTGTATCCATCTTTCAATCTGTCTTTTTTCTTCTGTATAAATGTAAAAGCACAGTGTCTGCTGGAGCTGTCAGTCTCGATGAGTCAGAGGCTGCAGTAGAAATTAATGAGAGGGCAGAACTTTCCTCCATACCTTACTCCTCTGATAGCTTTTCAGCGTGTTTCTAGAACAAAGAGAACCACCCTGTCCCGAGATGAGATGCGCATAGCAGGGACCAATCTTCCCACTGGAAAGTGAATCAAGGCCTTTTTAACTAAATGACTTCCTCAGGATAAGCCGAGAGGAAAGCCCCAGTTTTATTTCCGTGTGTTTGGGTGTGTGCAAATGCGTAGGTGGGTAAGCATGCAAACATTTTCAATGCTCAAGTTATGGTTGTACAACGTTTTATGTGTATTTAATTAAACTTCTTGGCGCATACTCATAATACAACATTAATTAACTTATCTTTCATCGCAGACTGCTCAAAATATTACTGCACACCAAGAAGCAAACCTGAAAAGAATATCTTCAGTGTTGTTAGTGCTGGAAAGCACAAAAGAGTTTCCTCTTATAGCTGCCATTCAGTCTCTCTAGCACAGACTGACTATTGTGCCGTATTGTTTAGTGATGTTAGCTAAATTCTACTGGTGACCATGTTGAGAACCTAAAATAACTGGTGACCTGAACATGAAAAGATAGTGAATCAGTCCAATGTACAACCTAAGCCTCTTTTACACTGGCATGGCTTCCCCGGTCCTAGCTAACCGGGTCAAAATCCAGTGTAGTGTGAAACACTGGCACTCATAACCCGAGTCCCAGTGACTCAGGAAGTGGGTTGACACGCTTTGACCCGGGTTGAGCGAGACAAAATGCTTGATGGCTGTTTGTGAGCCGACACAATAACAAACAGCCATGCCTGCGTGAGACACACCATGAGCCAGATTGCAGCAGGGATGAAGGAACATTTTCTCAATCAACATTTGGGCAGACTGTTCAATCCAGAAAAGCTTGGATGGAAGAGCCTGTAACAAACTGCTCCTGGGGCATTGATACATGCATTATTTACTTGCGTTTGTCACCCAGGTGTCAACCCTGCTTTATCAAAAGCAGTGTGAAATCGCATACCCAACCCGCATGACACCAGGTCCTGTCAGGTTCTGACTTATGTAGATCAAGCCAGTGTAAAAGGGGCTTCAGCCAGACTAAAAACAAGCCAGGGAGCTTAACTTTGCTAAGAGCTAGAGCACTTCCATGCTCACTGCATTTTGGGATATTTCCTTTGAATATCTAACAAATCAGGAAATATTCTGGTAAGGGCATGCACACTAGAGGAGAGAAAAAAGGAGGATTTAAAAAAAGTGTAGTACATTACCCAAACCTGAGGGATTCTACATCCCTACACCCCTACAAAAGAAAGCTATAAGCACCTCAGAAGGCCTCAATCCACATTCTCCAATTTTCTGATCCGAAAATGAACTTCCGAGATAAACTGTGTACCTGCCATTTTTACGCAATAAAAAATCTGAAATATGCACAGAATTTAAATTTAACAATTTTAAACATAATAATTTTGCTGCACAGCTTGGCTGCCTCCCCTCCTGCCTCCCCTAAAACCTCCACTAACAACTACATCTCCCAGAATACAGTGTCTTCAGTTACTAGGAAACTGTATACAAAAAAAAAAAAACCCAACAAACATTTACCAATCTCTGGCCAGCCCTGTTGTCTTTGCAGCCATTTACAGAAAGAATAAGAAAAATTCGAAGCTACACAGGTTGAAGCGTAAACACCCCAGTCCAGCTACAAATCCAACTGTAACCATCTTCAGAGGCAACCTCTAAAAGAACATGTTCACTGAGTTTAACAATTTAATGTTAAAATACAAGTAATTAATTTGCATAGTCAGTGCGATACCCCCCAAAAAATGTGCAACCTTGTACAGTATTTCAACGTAACATTGCAGTTAAAATGGAAGGCTCTTTTTTTAGAGCCTACTCCATTGCCATTAACAATTGTACAATATTCATCTAGATTACTCATGACTTCAAGGTAATGTTGATTTTACCCCCTGAAAATACATTTTACTCTCTCACTGTTAAAATTAGAGGGTAAGTTACTCCCAGACCCAAAACCTCCTCTGGAGCACTGCTTCCAGCACATCTTTGCTCTTGAGATACATGCCTTCAGTCATGCTTCTGGACCTGGTTTATTCTGCAAGTCTCTGAAACAGAGCACTGCAGAAACTGGGTCGGGGTTTTGTTCTTGGAATTGGAAAGTGTTAGCCTGGATGAACTGTGGTTTGAAGATTCCTGGTAATAGAAGGAGCCAGTGCTGAGAAAGGAGCTCTCCGGGAACCAGAGTCTGTACTGTATAATGAGATTTTGGATATATTTGACCCATAATAATATTATTAATGTATATTTTATTACATATAATATAAATGTTCTTACCGAAAAACAAATCATCACAAAACACAAACAACAGCATCCTCAAATCATTGTCATCCATGATACTAGAACAGAAAAATAGAACAAACTGAATTCACAAAAAAACTAAAATCTGTTTCTGTTCCACAGTGAACAAATTGAACGTATCCAAGTCTGTCCGTCTCAAGAAATTCTGAAATTTATTCTTGTCTAATAAATATAGTACCATATATGCCGGTTTAAGCTTCCATTCTTTAGGAGCATGATGGGGGGACTGAGATAACGTGGCTCACATACCAATCCTTTCTCTGGGCCCATAGAAGCTCTCGGTGGCCCTAGCAGCACAAATATGACAAGATCACAGTTGTTGGAATGTGATTGTTATTAGAGGTGGACCTTTGTGATGTGAGGAATGTGTTACAAAAAAGGGGTGTAGCTGTTTTATAGCCTGTGGTATCAGTAGGGTAAAAACAAAAATAACCTTAGAGGAAAGGCATAAAAAACAAAGCTATTCAGTGCCAGATTTGAAGTATAAATTAAATATTCCCATGCTTTTAAAAACAGCGTGGTGGTGTGTACCTCACAGATCAAAGAGACTTGCCTTGGTTTGTGGGTATTTCCAGACTGTTTGGTAGAAAAACAAGCGCTGAGCTCAGCTAAACACAAACTAGATGTTACACACTGTCTGTTTCCTGAAGCTACAGCATTATTTCGTCTCTGGCATATTGCCAAATGACCCAGTACATTATACACACCTCTCTGCAATACCCTAAGCCTTGGATGGGGACTCCCCTACTGGAACAGGCTTCAGCAAAGAGAATGGTGGTGAAGATTTTGTGGCTTTGGCTGGGAATCACTCTCTTTGTCTTGCTGCAAACAAACTTCTGTGGTTGTGTTAAGCAGGAGTTCATTTTGAAACTTGTAGTTTTCGGCTAAAAGACAAAAAAACAAGTTGTGGGATTTGTCTAGCTACTGCATGCACCCTGTGATGCACCCAGCCCCCAGGGCATCTTAAGTACTGTATATGTAAAGGTTTATTTTATGCAGAGATCTATCATAAAATATTACATAACACATATGGGCCCCAGTTAGCCCTATCAGATGTTGAAGATGGCATGTGAGCAGTTATCAAAGTTTAAGAAGAGCAGAAGATATAACATAGAAAAGATTAGACCCTATAACCTTGTTCTAGTTGCAGAGTCTGCAGTTTGTTTCAGCCTTGTTATTTCAGAGAATATAGAGTAAAGCTTGTTCGATGGCATGTGGCACCAGCCTGCGCTCGAGTGCCAGATTTCAGATTCCAAAAGAAAATAAGATTTGCAACCCTTTAGCAGAACACTGCTGATTGCTGTGATTTCAGCAGAATTGCATTTGTACAGCTTTCCTTCTCCGCCACCCAGAAGCTAATATACTGCTTTGATAGCTTATCTTTTACAACAACAAAGCAAAAAAGCTTGATTTTAAACAATGAAATAAAGCAATTTGAACAAATGTTTCTAATTCCACCTCTGATTGGCTTAACTAGGGTAGGTAGGTAGGAAGGTAAGTACAATGATACAAAATGATACCTGCTGGATTAGATTTAAATGTTTTATAACTTTGTACTATATTATTTTATTCGGTATAGCAGATCTAAGTGGGAAAGACCTCACACAACATGAATGTCTCTCATGGTCTGGAGATTTGGGTATCCTCTGAAAGTAGCAGGTCCTGAGGGGACACAGTCTCTTCACAATAAGAACCCCCTGTCTTGTGTTGAGTATTAGAGCTTTGGGGTAAACCCGGTGAACCAGAGGTTAGTAAATCATCACACACTGGTCTTGTGTCTGCATATACAAACAGGTTAGGTTTGTACAGACACTCGTGAGGACAGACTTTCTGGAGGAGAAACGCTCTCCTACCCATCCTTCAGCAATCATCCTGCCAGCCCCTCCTCACGTACCCAGGCTACAATCCACTCTTCTGTTTTTCTAAGAAGTGAGGCTTGCATCATGCACCACACCGCTGACGTCAAAGGAGAGAGAAACTCTCAGGTTGATTTAAGACGCTGTCATAGAACTCGTGGCCCTACACAGGTTACAAAGTGCAGGGAGCATGTTTGCCAGCCATTTGTCAACTTTCTGTTAGGGAAATGTCAGTCTCCAGTTTAGCACATACCTCAAGGTTGAGGTAACAGGGATCTGCACAGGGAGATGAAGTGCTGCTCCATAGCACAGTGTATGCATGTTTATATAGCCTGTTACAGAGTGCTCCAGCCCTTTCATCTGGGATCTATTTCACTTGAAAGATTGAAATCACTATCAGGCTTGTTTTAACTAAGCATACAGGACTACGTTATCCAGATGTAATCGGTCAGCTCTGAAATCCTAGTTATGTGTGCTCCTGACAGTAAGTAGGTGCTTTTAAGAAGATTGGATTTACATGATAAATACAGCTCCAGAGGTTAACTTTAGTTTTGTATGGCAGGAACTCTTTGCCCAAGTATCTTTACCACAAATTGGGCACACAGCTCTGTTATTAGGTGATTGGTTGTCTGTGTGCAAGGTACTGTAAAAAACATTTGACTAAATTATCAAAAAATGAAAAGAAGGCAATATATTATATTTCCTTTAAATTGTACTAGGTAATATATTTACATTAAGTAAATACAGTGCTTCCTTACTATTTCACAAAGCTGGCAGTACATTGTACATGTAATACAAGTTACTGTGTAAGAGCCTTTTGCTAATTCACTGTTTTCAATATCTAATTGCTTTGTTTATATTGTGTAAATCAGATACTGAAATGTTTGACTGGAACATTGCGTAAGTAAATGAACTCATACAGCTGTTTCATTGTCAATAGAGCTGAAAAGTATGGTTTGCTCAGTGAAGACAGGTTTTAATATACCGCTCACAGCAATACTGCAAATTCTCAGCATCCAATCCACTTCACAGCAGGATCACGTTTCTCATCCAATATTATGTAGCAGTGATAACTGTCCCAAGCTTTGTCCCAGCGGTGCTGTAATTATAATCGTGTTTCCCTTTCCTGCCAGGCTGGAAGACAGTGACACAGATCCTGTTGGGGACAGCCCCTGAAAGTTAGGACATACTGTTATCCAATGCACACAGCTTCCTGTAAAGCAGAGTCAGCTGCAGTATTCCGGTAAGTAGGTGAGTAGCCTCCATCTGGTACCCAGAAACAGATTGAAATCCATCTTATCTAGTGGGGAATATCAATCAAATTTCACTGCCAGTAAAGTTCCCAGCTGCAGTTTCTTGTTCCAGAAGAAAATCAATGGCCTTTGTTGTTTATGGTGGCATCAACTTGGGTAAATACCAGGATTCTGATTGTTAAGAGCAGGTAGGACTTAGGAACTAGAGCTGTCCATCTGGGTGCGGTCATTGTGGGGCTGAGCTGTGCACTGACCATCTCAGTTCTTAGTAATCAGGTTAGCTTTAATAGTCTGTCCATTATTGAGTTCTGACAACTACTTTCTAATTCCATTTTCAACCACAAGGACACATCATTGCAAAGTGTAGTTCCGTGAAGTTTAACTGCTCTGAAACTGCATGATAACAGGATCATGGTAGTCTTGCAATTAAAAATCAATACTTCAAAATGTTGCTTCATATTAATGAGCTGTATTGACTGTAGTGATAGTTCATCTTCCAGTTACATTTTTTCAAAATTTGTGTCACATGAAGATATCAAATTGTTTTATGTTCCAGATCAAATTATCTTCAGTGGCAATGCAGTGACATCATCACAAGGGGAGAATGGAGCCAAAGGTGTTTTGCCAAACCAATGGTATCTGACTGGTAGGAACCAATACATACTGGTAATTTCAGTACCATAATACCATATTAATAACTCAGTGAAACTGTATCAGGTTCACTGTAGTATTTGTTGCAAACACATGGTGTTGTCATTTCTAATGGTCTTGTCTGGTAATGGCCCTGCAAAGGTTTCCTCCAGGTAATGCCCTAAGATTTGTCTGGCTAAGAATGAACTTCAGTCTCCTAACCTTCACACCCCCTAAATCCTCTCTGCTATATTGTGAGCATTAGTAAACTCAAGGCCAGATATAATACATCATGCTGATCTGTAGTATAACTATACTTTGCAGTTTCCAGTCTTCCTTTATGAAGTATAAGCTTTCTCAAAGAATACCATGGAGTGGAAAAAAATACTTAGCGATAAGCTCATGAAACACTGGAGAGTGTCGAATACAGGTTAATATATGGGAGCAATCACATTAGTATTTATCTACAACTGATACAGTAAGTACCAGCCATGTTGTTGAAAGTCACTGCAGTGGTCATCCTAAACCTTTAACAAGTCAGGCAAGATCGCTGTACCGCATTGTAGTAATATTTGTTATGAGAGTTTGATTTTATGGACCATACATCATTCATGTATTCATTTATTTAGCTTTATGTGGTGTAGTTTATTTTTATTACACTGTCTCATTTTCATTATTTAGGTATACCATGCTCTTTTCTCTTTCATAAAATAAACATACACTAATCCATGCTCAAATATTTTCACACAAAGTACTCAGCGGCTTGTTTTGTACTCCGTGAAAAATGATCTTTATGGGATAGTTGACAACAACAACTATATTAAACTGTCTTGGTGCTGGCAGGCAGAGAGAAAAACAAGCTTGGAGTGCTGATGTAAAACTGAACCACGGATTCACAGTACCTCTTGCTGGTAAACAGTGTTAAAAGAACAAACTGGGTTAGGGTTAGCTATAGTACTAGAAATCTATTTTACACAGCACTGCTTTATGTTTTATATAGCAGTTAAAACACTCACCTTTTAGCATTTGTCATCCTTATAAAGGTTTACCACAGTATTTTTATGAGGCGCACCCAACCTCTTACTACAGTTTCCCAAATGTTAGTTTTCAGTAAATAAACGATTGCATTCCAAAAAGGTAGTTTTAGCCCCTGCTTGCTACTACACACTAGGCTTTGGATTCCTTACAAATGAGATGATGCATATCAATGGAAACACCCCAGAGTGGTAGATCTCCTTGTTCTTCCACCTCTTCAAAACCAGAGACAGTTGAGAGGTGGACTTCCCCTAGAGACCCCATCACCTTGGCAACTGCCACTGGATGTGGTGATATCTGACTGAATGATGACATCAGAAACAATGGGATTGGTCATTTCCTCCAAACTGATTTTTTAATTGAAGTACACATATGGAAATAGTGTAACAACCCAGGTCATTTACCCATTGCTTGGGAAATCCTTAACCTCATTGTCAGATGTTAATTATATATTGACAAATGCAGGAAACTTTTATGAAGTAGAGGCATCAGCATTGTGAGATTCATTACCCTCACCCACAACTTTAAGGACTCAGTCACAGATTTACAAAGTAAAACTTTCACTAACCATATGATTACATTATAAACACCAAGTACCAAAGAACAAAACAAGCTGTGATAAAGATAGCTAATTGTATGTAGGGTTAGCATCAAAGAATTGCACACAGTTATAATATTTTTTTGTCATCTGGTATTTTTTTAAATCCACTACAATAGCAATAATGCAATAATTTAATTTGAATCCAACTCTGTCTGAAGAGAAACATCATCAGTGTAATGTCTGTCTTGAGATATTTTACTTCCTGAGAGGGGACTATCTTGAGGATCATATTTATTTATGATAGGGACTACCAGGTAGTTGGACTATCTAGTCCAAGTTCAGATTCTGATGATTCAGTTTTTTGGGGGGATATGTTTGGCTTTTCTTATATTTGGGCATAAAATATAAGACTTCACAGCTATTTTTGTTGCAGGGAAAGGAACACCAAAATAACCCCATATAAAAAATGGTCTGCTCTGTAGGTATTAGCTGCATGTTTCTCATAAGTGAGTCCTTTTATCTGCTCACCATTGCTTTTCATCATAGCATATGCTTTATTACATAATTATGGCATATTCAACATATATATGCATAGGAGCCCATGCCGACACTAATCTATTCCCTCAGTGTCCCAGGACATTAGTTCAGAATGAATCAATCATTGCTGATGACACCATTGAAGAAATGTATTTTCAGCCAGGTGCCCAACATCTCCCCTTTGTTTTCTCAGACCAGTATCAGTATTAACAATGATTACAACATTTGGCCTCTTTCTGCTCCTTCCTCTCCATGACTTCAGGAATTCAAAACATTTTGTTCCTTTTAAAATGCTTGAAGTAAACCATGCATTGTTTAGTTTTTTTAAGTGGGCCTATTGGTAAATATCTGTCACATGACTTTGAAATCCAGACATGATACAAGAAACGGTATATATTTAATAAAGCTTGAGAAGTTGTTGCTCCTTTGTCAGGGTTTTCTGTCCTGTGTCCAGAGATTATAAGCCCTGTCTTCAAATTCCCCATCCTGGATAACCCTTGATTGATACATTGAAATGGTTTAAATATAAAATAAATAATGATTCTGGAGACAATACAGGGTGCAATTTGTCATGCAATGTAATATGTTGCCCAACAACTCACCTTATGAAATCAAAGATGAGTGCTGAAATCATGTTTCTACTGTTTGAAGCTAATTCTGAAAATACTGTCATTTGTCTTTTGATTCTGGCTCAAGCAATTATGTTTCTCAGGTGACTGTGTTCTTTATCCTGAAATTTCATCTAATAGGATTATACAGTTTTGCGTTTATTGGGATTTCTATTTCAGACAGCCTGTCCAGTAATTCTGGCTTCTGTACTTTTGTAATTGCCTACCCTATACATGGGATTAAGAGTCCTGAGATGTGTGGTCCCAATGTGACCTGTCATTCTCCCTGTCTTTCTTCTTCAGGTCTTTGTAGCTGGGCTACAAAGTTTTTGTTCTGTACATTTGGTGTATTTCAGATGACTAGGTCTTGTTTGAGGCATTAATATAATTTAAACAGTTTTACAGATGGGAGGAACTAAAGCATAATTGAGGTGGATTCAATTGGCTGTTCCGTAAATATCTCTTTTGGCATAGGTCATTTGATGAAAATGGTCTGTTTGTTAAATTGTTAAGTTGTAGATATTGGCATAATGACATGTGACAAAGTGGTTGATAGTGTGCAGGTGCAAGTGATTAAAGAACAGGCATTTGTGATCCAGACTATTGTAATCCAGATGAAAAGGTTTGTTTTATTTATTTTTAAGTCCAGTGCCTGACAGCAAAACAAACAGTAAATAATAATGGAGGTAAGTAATACAGCGACGGATATTACTTAAATTATAATCTTGGTGTTGCCCCGCAAATAATAATCCTGTTTTTATTATACACCCACACAAAACCCAAAACACATACACAAGTCTGTTAGTGCGTGAATTAGTGCTAGTGGTTGTGATAGAGGTGCAGTGCTGTTTCGGGTTTGTGCTGGCCTCTGGCGACAGCTCCGGAACGTGTTAGCTATAATAATATATTACGTAACAAATAAGACAGAACAAAACAAACACTCACGATTATCCAACAACAATTCAGGTCTTTCCAGGTTACTTAATACCAACCAAAGCGAAGGAACAGATTATGATTCTCCATCCCTTTTTATGCTGTCACACATGATCCCTTGGTAAATGACTGCAACCGCCTCTCCAATCTGTGGCTACCACGTCGTTTCCCTTCCGGGTCAATGCGTTCTTGCAGAGTCTCACCTTCTGCCAGACTGGCTGACTTCCCGACCCTGAGAAAGAACTGTCAGACCAGACCATTCAAAGAACTCTGTTCTCGCTGCTTAGCGCCCTCACAGGTCAGTGAGGGAGATTTACTACCAAGAATCGTTGTATTTCTGTCACATGGCAAGACAAACATTGTTTTGCACAGATGATGGGTCTATTCTTATACACAGAATTTAGTAATCAAAAGACCTGGGCTTGTCTAGAAGTACTGTATTATATTGTGGAGTTATTCAATGTAACAGATGTTACATTTTCAAGAAATGGCTTCACAGCACACAACAGGTTGGTCTCTGAACCTTGAATTCTATCATCTGTCGCAACCTCTATATTGTGTGAGGGACACAGCTGTAACATTGCAGCTGTTCTTTGCACTATGCACGGAAATGTGCTTAAGCCTTGATGTGGTTTCACACACTGTCTACCCACCCCTCACTTGACCTGAGTGTGAATGGGCAGCTAATATATAATCAGTTATGCTACAAGTCTATCTGCATTTGAATTAAGAATGTACTCATCCAAGCTGAAAACCATCAATTTTGAATAAATGCCAAAATGAATTTCCAGCTGTGGTGCTGAATTGGCGATGCCCTGCTGCTGATGCTTGTGTAAGGTTTTAGTCACTGTTTTCCTTCCTCTGTACCAAGGCACATGCGTCACTTGTGGAAACATGTCGTTATGCAGTCAGGTAATAAGAGACACACTAGACTCCCTGACACCACCTGGGAGCACTTCAAATGATGTGCACTACAAGTTTACATGCTCACTTAGGAAGTGGTTCAGACCATTCTCATCAAAGATGATTAACTATGTATCTTTTTTTTTTTATATTGGACTCTTTAGTTACAGTAAATTATTGCATTATGCTTATGTCACTGCCAAGGACTTGTCTGCTGCTTTTCATTTGCGGCAAACAGAACAAGGCAGGGAATGGTAAAACAACAGTCAGAGGATATGAAAGAACAGAACAAAACAAAAACAGGACTAAAAGCGTCTGCTTTGTTTATCATGCTCATTAATCAGGAATCAAAGGTCTTCAACTTGACAATTTATGTTTAAATGGAGTAGCACTGTTGTTTTGTCACTTGTAGCTTGCCGCAAACTTTTTCATCCTGGGCATAGAATTGATCTGCAGAGCTGAACTAGCTGGTGTGATCCATGGAAAATCAATATGCTAAGCTATTTCATTTATACATGTTATGACAGAATCTCCAAAAGACAGACAGGCTGCTTTCTAAGAGGAATGCCAAGAAACTGAAATAAAAGTAAATCTATTAAAAGTGTCACGCACACTCGGGTGGAGTTTAGTTCATTAAATTGGATGAGGCTACACTGCAAGGGCTGTCTTCAATGCCAAGTAATTATTTTATAATCTAAAAAAAATGTAAAGCAAAACTGCCTTGTATCATAATTTAAAGGCTTACTTCACATCATCTACATTGTTATATTATTAAATATATTATCAGTTTAATATCCTATTATGTTTGTATCATTTTCTGTTGCTGTATCTGCTTACTTTTTCAACTAGGTCCATTTTGGAAAAGACTAAAAGCTTCATTTCTAATGTGAGGCAGTTTGATCAGGGGGTGTGCAACTGAAATTTCTGTCTCATGTGTTAATTACACAACAGACAATTATCTTAACAATAAAAATCGGGTGTGAATAACTTTTTTTTTTCTTTTTTTTTTTCAAACAAACTTTTTTTTTTTTGCATCACAGGCATCCCAAAAGAACATTTAAAACAGTGAAGACCATGAAAAATGTAAGAATGCAGATTTTCTTAGGTAAGAAACAAATATTACAACAATGGTAATAAACCCTTTTTTATTTTGACATGGGTTTACAACAAACTTAAGTGCCACGCCAGGGATGTAATTTTATGGTAATTAAGGATGGGCTATGCTAATATTTCCTGTAGAATACATCATAAGAACGTACCAATAATGAAACACACATTGCACTAAAAGGGGAGTTTACAAAGACTTTGTAAGATGATTTAGAATGATATTACAGAAATGCTCTAATTTTACCTATTAGAGGGCATCTGGGGTTACAGCAAATATAACTGGATCATTCTACTGTTCTCTGTTTTTCTATATCTCCAATGATAGTTACATGTTTCTATTAAGATTCCCTCATATAGCACAAAGGGGATTTCTTATATGTGCTGTGCTAAAGTTGTGTCAACATGCTACCGCTACTGCTAATTACATTTATTTATTTATTTTTAGCTGAGAAGGTTAATAGATACGAACGTTTATATGTATTAAAAATGCACAGTGTAAACATATTAACCTGTTTTGACATTACTCAGAGATGCATGTTTTGAAATTCCGAAGAATGTAATTTTGAAAATAGTGGGGAAGCACTAAAATCGCTCTGTGCCAAAATCTAGAAAAATATAATACCATGATGGTATGATAACATCAAAATTCTATAAAAACAACGTTCCATTCGGAATGCCCGAAGTCACTGTAAACATAGCCTGTGTAGATGGTATGTGTATTTCTTTAACATGACAGGTTTTCAGACAGGTGAATTAATCACTAGGGGTATCCCAGTTAACCTTTAGATCTGTTGCTTATTAATCCTATTGTTACTCATCAGATACATACAA
This sequence comes from Polyodon spathula, assembly GCF_017654505.1. Lineage (NCBI taxonomy): Eukaryota > Metazoa > Chordata > Actinopteri > Acipenseriformes > Polyodontidae > Polyodon > Polyodon spathula. The sequence continues at coordinate 8,938,290 of NC_054548.1, forward strand.
AATCAATAATGAGAAAACAAATTTGTGGTACCACAATGTTTTTAATTTACTATGCAGAGTGACTGAGTCTGTGAAGGCGACAAGAGTAACAAAGCTGTTACAAAGCATAGCAACTAGCAGGAAGGAGCAGTTAAATCACTGTTGAACTTGCTTTAAACCACAACCCTGAAATTTTCATATGGCAACATGCTCTCTCCAAATTTCCTACTGTATGTTCATATGTAACAAATATTTTAAATTTTTCCAAATACCTGGGCATTTTGTCTAATGGGGCATGCTTGTAAAATCATCCTTCACCTTCCTTTAGCTTCATATTCACAAGCATCAAATAAAATATAGTGCAGCTGAATTCCTGTGATTAATCAGAAGTGTTGCCCTCTTGGATAAATAGAGTCTCCTTCCTCTTTTCTTCCTGCAAAACGAATTAGAATTGGGGACAGCAGGGAACTTCCAGTCTTTCAGTATTGGTTTCATTATTAATAGTTAAGATTAATTAATTACAAACAGTGCTTGATATACAGGAAGAGGAAGTGATGAATTGAGTAAACAGGCTTACTTAAAACAGTTCCAAAAAACATAGGACAGATCACCTTTATTCTTACTCTTACATATTGAACAGACCAGTTACATACCAGTATCTATCTGTAGAAGGAGCATGTACAAATAAATAATTGTAAGTCTTTTGATACAATACAACATTTTGCATGAAAGAAGAAACAAAATACATTTGAGTGTGGGGGATCCAGTGGTCCAGTAAAAGTAACTTTATGTATCGTCTACATTCCAGAAATTAAAAAAGCAGGTGAGGGCTGCATGCCACATTTCAGGCGTTTCAGGTTCTTTTCTTGTGTAGCATCATTAAACTGGAGCAACTAAATTGTGAACTTGGAAAACCTTTCAAACAAACAACCTTATCTTTTTACAATCTTGGCTTTGCCACAAGTGCAATTCTAATAATTGGTGTTATTTTGATTTCAACATGTGTTTTTTATTTTTCATTAAAACATGCAGGATGTGATGAGAACATATTGAGGCCGACAAGGGGGCCCTGGCTTGACAGCTAACTAACACAATCAGCGTGCAGCCACAGGCAGCACTGAAACTGTACATGCCATACTTAAAATAAACAAGAGGCAATCACTAGGCTACAGTATCTTTCAGGAGATCAATTGAGAGTAATGAAACCCATACAATGCTGAACAGTGAACAGCAATGGCAGCCAGAAACAGGCATAAGCCTACACCCTTTAAAACCTTCACTACAGAGAAGAACAGTTTGCACTGTTGTACTTTAACTGCTGTTACTTTATACCTATGCAATCTTACACTGGTAAATCTGCACAGTAATTTAGCAACTTGCTATGCTTATAGACATGCACATTGCCTCTGCAGATTACCTTTAGGGCAGGGCATTTTATAGCTGGAATTTGACCTGTGAATCATTCAGGCAGATTACATGCAGGCCCTAAAAAGATACAGAAACACAATGTTTCCACTTCTATCTTCTATCTTCTATTGTGTAGAAAGGAAGGCTGCAATGAAGAAAGCAAAATAAATAAATAAATAAATCAAGAGAAACTCCTTGGGATCAATCAGGTAACCAAGTGGAATAACTCTTTATAGAGCGGGAAGGCGTTTTGCTTAGAACCCCCCCTAACTGCAGAAGCCAATTACATAGCAGTTAATGCCCACAGTGGAGGGTAGTATTTCCTAATTCGAAATGCTGCAAACATTCACTTGGATGATCTTATCCTCTGTGTTCATTACCATCAGCATTATTTTTTACTTTGTTTAAAGTATATAGAGAATTAGGCAGAGACACATGGGACTTGATTGAATCAGCTTGAACTACTGTACCTGTGTAATCCTGCCAGCTCATTAATTATTTAACGAGTTATTCCTTTCTGCTCATGTGACTAAGCCTATTCAGGACCCATGTTGATCTACGGTATTGAATGCCCTGTGGGGCTTGATTATCGTATCAGTTTACCAGGCTGAAAAAATGCAGATCAAAGTCAGCTGGAACTTCCTGGCGGTAATTGATTTTAGGTAGTTAAACACTTCCTTATAGTTCATCGATTTTAAAGCAAAAGAACAGCTGGGCCTTAGACGTGGGCACCTTGACTGTTTCCTTCCTTATAATGTGTCTGGGGCTACCGATTGTTTTCTTTATTAACTTTAGGGGAATCTTTACATTGCTTTCATAAGCATAATATTCCAAAGCCCCTGTAACTTTGCTTGGAAAATTTAACAAACTGCAACACTGCTGGGTTTTTTTTTTTTTTTTTTTTGTTCTCTACACTAGCCATTCGTTTCATTCAGAGCATCAGAGTCATTGTAGGGAGGAGCATAATCTGTGACTTTCAAAATACAGATGATCTTCCACATTGTCAGATTGATTGATAGATTTTATTACATTTGAGTGCAGTTAAGAAAAGTACTGCCTTGGAATGGTTTACATCTTATCTTACAAATAGACAAACATTTGTGTCCCTAGATACATTCTCCTCTTGTACCAGGGAAATAACATCTGGGGTCCCTCAGGGCTCCATTCTTGGACCTTTGCTCTTCTGCATGCGTATATATATATATATATAATATATATATATATAATATATATATATATATATATATATATATGATATATCTTGAGAGACTTAGAATTAGATAGCATCTTAATCTAAAATGTTAATACGACAATACAATTACTACGTGTCTCAAATAAACCAGTACTTTGATAGACTTTGGAAACGTCAATGAACCGACGGTCGGACATAACGTCTACAATGTGAAACTTATTTCTGTTAAAAAAATGTTGAACTATTACTATTTATAGTATATATATATATATATATATAGATATATATATATATATATCTATTATATATAATATATGATCTTAGCAGAACAGTGTGAGAGTCGTTTTAGACCCAGAGCTTACTTTTGCTCATTGTAATTGCAATATTACTAGAAAGTCATTCTTTCATCTTAGAAATAAAGCCAGACTTAGATCCTGCTGGATTTCGGAGGATGCGATTAGTTAATACTTTTGTCATGACCGGGGTTATGAGTGCACTCTTCCACTCGTATTTTAACAAATACATGGGCTGGACAGCACATTACCCCTGTCTTGAAAACACTTCCCGTGCGAGACTTATTGATATAGTTTGGCCTTTGCAACAGCCTATCTCAGTATCTAAGTTTTATTAGTGTAGTTTTGTACTCAATAAGCCTCATTTATGAAAGGGCATAAATGTAGCTGCAATGTGCACCATAAATCTAAGTTTACTGTCCCATTTACTAACATAGAACGCATTCATTTACATGCACACTACTTGGCTAATTTACATACCATAGTGTGCAAACTACATGTACTGTGAGCAATAATTTAATGTTCACAATAATGTCCAAGACTTACCCGTGACCACTGTGATATAAAAAGCCCCAGCAGTCCTGGCGTATCTTTTGTTCGGTGGCTTATTGTGAAAGGTGGAGCTGGCTTACATTGACCAAAAATGAGTGATAAACAGACACAGCCCTCTGCAGGGACAGTGCAAACTAAAAATTGGGTGTTCAACATTCTAGTGGATGCGGTTATTTTAAATTATAATACCTTGCTTGGTCCAGTGTTTTATTTATTTGTACAGATCTAATAAACTATAAAATAAAATTGTAGGTTATAAAAATTATAACATGAATTCCCATTTATTCACGCTTAACATAACATGTTATTTAAAGGTCAAACATCTTTATAATTAAAATGTCATAGCCTGGAATTTGTGATAAAGAAATGAGATGGAGGCAAGCTGGCCTCATCTCCATAGCAACAGTATAACGTTTGCGGCCTCATGTTACTTTGGCTAACGCTCTACATTCTGAAATGGGTGCTTCAATTTGGTTATAGTAAAGAGACATGTTTGCAACTAGTCAAGGTTACAATGAAAAGTAATTTTCTTTGTGTGGCCAGTATAAAAGCAGGACATCATGCTGCTCTCAGGTGAAGCTTCTGCTTGAAACAACACCTCAGAGCAGCCAGGTAAGCCTGTTTATTTTAATGTTTTACGTTGTATAAATATCTGTGTATTATGTCAGTAACAAATCACAAGGTAATATTCACCCAGAACATTTGTTCTGAGATTGTCTAGTCAGTTAGAGAAGGGGTGAGTAGTGAAAACAAATGGAATTGCCAGCTGTAAGTAACATCCAGAAAACACCCTAAATGATTCAGTACATTTGGAAGAAAACTCAAATATTGTTTAAATGGCTTAAAAAGAGGCTCCTTTATTAAGCAAAACCCTGAAAGGACACCGCCCCGTTGAGTCATCACACACAGTATCAACGCTGCGGATGCAAATGAAGGTTTTCTCTAATTGAATTAAAGAATTGAAAAGAACTGTAGAAACTATACTTGGGGAATGTAATAAATGTATAGTTGCAGAAAGGTTGACGTTGTGAAACGTAAAAGGGGTGTGTCATGTTGCTTCATAACAAAAGTAAATTACCAGATAAACAGAGCTAAAATAATCAAAGCGATCTATGGAACTGAATAAGAGGAGGTGGTGCTGTTTTTAAGAATAAATTAATGTGTGCTATTTGCTATGAATTCTAATTGAAGGATGAATGTATATTTAGCAAACTGATTGATAAAGAATGCAGTATGATTTAGTAATATTCTATATTCTATATTATTTGGGTATTTAAAACACCAACTCTCCCTACATTTCTATGGGAATGGTTTAAACAGGTAAAGATTTTGTTGAGGTGTTATTGTGTTTATTATACAGTGTATGTACATTCATACATATTTATTTATTTTTAAACTGCTCAAATTGTTTTGGCATTTAATTTAATTTTTATTTTTTTTAGGTACAGTATTAGATTTTTTGCAGTAACTATGTTATCCAGTCCAATTTTCCTAAGTGTCCTAAGTGAAGCCGGATTGTACAGGTTTTACTGTAGCTTAATATGGTAGGCCTTTAAACTGTGCCTTGACGCAATCATTTTCATGTACTCTTAATCCATTAGCATCAGGTTTTTCATCACTGACTGGAAAGAGAGCCTGCCCCAGCGCCTGTTTTTTTCAGTTACAGAATTGGACAGGTTTTTTTTTGTTTTTTTTTCTGAAATTGGAAAGTGCTGGGTTTCAAAAATCTGTTTTCCATTTGAAGAGTGAGCTCTTTCCCTCCACTCTGACGCATGTTATGAGGCAGTGTTCACTGAGCAAGCAAGCAGTAAATAGGCTCTATGACCTGTGTGCTACCAGTGCCCCTCAGCTACAGTGGGCAGTTCTGTAAACCTATTGTCCTACTGCCTACTGACATGCTACTGTGAACATCCTCTATGTGGATATACATCTGCATCAAGCGCTTGCTATTGATTTAATGTTGTTAAAATGTATATAAGAACAATAGAAGAGCCAGTCCATTCCCTACTAGCTTATTGAACCCACATCCAGATAGCTTTCAAATATTGGATGGTGTTGACTTTGCTGATCCCTTTCAGGATTTTAAAACCTTTAATCAAGTGTGGCTTTGGAGAGAGTCCACTGAAGGGCAACCAGACTTATTCCCGGGCTTAAATATGTTATGAAGATGGAAAGAAAGTGGTACTTACTGTTTACTGACAATTACAAGCATTGCATGTCAATATCTACGCAAATATCAAATCAGTACATTTGCTAATACTGTATGTCAGTGCAGGAAAAACACAATATCTAGTTTCAAAATACCATTACATTTCAGCATCTTACACTGCAGGATTCCTTGCCATGATTAAAAGTGCATCAATAATTATTCATTTCCAACGTCATCTGTTGGTTGAGGAGAGTTAAACCAATTAAAGGTTTCTTGAAACAATTTATGTAGACAGATGTGAGACTGCTGGTTTCTGAGTTTTAATGTCTTGCTATTGACCTCATGCGTGTGTTTATTGCCTATTTATTTCCAAACATTTACCAGTGACTGCCAATCAGAGACCATTGCCTACACTTTTGTGCGATGAACACTAATCTAATAAATGACATGCTGTCACCAGGTGTCTGCCCCTTTATGAGTGTGTAGATATATATTGGCTTGCTGAGGTCAATACCTCTGTCTGCTGTGTACTGCTTGCTGGTTCTGACGTCACCACACTTGCTGTTCAAGCCATCCTTGTGACACATGCTTTTTCAGAAAACTGAGTTTTGGAAATTATCCCAGGACTGTTTATACAATATACAACAAGAGAGAGAAAATGGTAATCACAACATCCAATGTGTCAAGTTCTATAGTATGATGAAGCTATACAGCTGGATCTGAACATGTAATACATATCCAGCAGCTGCTCCTGTTGTGTTTATAGCTTTGAGATAAGCTATAAATATAATATAAAATATGTTGCAAAATGGTTTTGCATAGGACTCTGTCACTCTGGAGCTAAAGCAGCTATATTGTTGGAAGCCGCTGTCTTGACACTTTCTTTTGAAAAGACAGAGAAAATACATTCAAAATAGTTTAAAAATATTTATATGCTGTATATACATAAACAGTTTTTTTTTTAATTATTATTCTGATAGTATATTGCTGATATTGTAATCAAATCAAAATAATACGTTTGTTTTATTCTCTTATTTTAACGTGCACATGCATTTTCTCCTAAAAGACCTTCCTTCCTCAGTTTTCCTGCCTGTCCTTTACATTTTTTTTGCACTTTTTATTTGTTGTTTAAGTGCTTTTCAGGCACCAAGCATAGCACACATCTAAACTCTGTACCTTGCTTCCCTTCGAACCAGACTCAGTAAATACTAATCTTACTGTTTTAGTGGCCATGCCAAGTGTAGAAAAAGTTTCCAATGACTAGACAGAACATTTTAAACATTTGAAAGTATGAAAGCAAAATACCATCTATATATTTTTTTTCTCTGGCTTTCTTCCAAAACAAATATTTCTAGATATCTATTTCCATACACTGTTTACTTTTCTATGCACTTTTATTGTACCAGGGTGATAGCTTATATGTATGATAACAAGCTTGACCCAGTTGGCACAAGTTCAGCATATGTAAGTTGGCAGAGGATGCAAATGTTATCAGAAACCTGTCCCCCAAACCTCTGAATTTCCTCCAGCTTTCTTTCCATTTTCAATTTTAAATGAGGCGCTGGAGAGCTGGAATCTAATATCCTGTGATGTCGAACACAGTCGAAATGTAAGACTTCTTCATCACTGTTCTATTAAAGCTGCTCTGCATTCAAAAGAAGAGACCCTCCAGAGAATGGATTCATAGCAGCCCCATCGAAGGCTGTGATTGATCTCTGGCCAATCAGAGATTATGACCACCCACCACCACCACCACCTCAATTCCCTTGCTTACATGCACTAATTTATCCATGTCTTCAAAACATTAAGCATTCTAAGGTCAAATAGACAAACGTTACTTACAATCCCATCAAGACACATGACTTAAATGATCGGAAAGTTCAAACACATTTTTTCTGTAACCCTAATAAGCAAATAACATATAAGGGGAATTTACTATTACAATTTTAACATATAGGCCTATATTCTTAAAGCTGTTTCCTCAAAATCTGCCTTTTTTATAGCAAAATTATAGCAATTCTAATATGAATAAGAAACAACATAAGAGTCTTTGCAAGCCTAACCCAAAGTATATATTTTTAATTCAATTTTCAAATAGTATTCCGATATTGGCTTTTTACTAAATTCTGTGGATTTTCACTATAGCCTTACTTAGTGTTCTAGAAAGACAGCTCTAGTGCTCTTACTTTGTAGTATCACATTAATCACAAAATTGAGAAATAAGAAAATTATCCAGATAATCTTGCTTGTTGGGGTGGTTTGTCAAAGGTTCTTTTTCTTAAAAAGAAATCTTTATTGAAGGCCATATAGCCCTTGTTTGAAAGGTAATACCACTTAAGGAAATGAATTCATTTTACTCTTTTTTTTTTTTTTTTATATACATGTATAAAGATGGAAATAATTGAGCTATTTTCCTGTGCGAACTCAGCTAAATTCTGCGGGACTGGCTTGGTGGTGCTGCATTCTTGACCAAAAGGCGCCTGCGAAGAGTGCCATGGAGACCAGGGATGCTGATCTGATTTTTCTTTGGCTCCTAAAATGTGGCAGCAGACAGGAAGGCACATCAAGCAGGCAGTGTTTACATTGCCAGGTAACACCACGGGCGCATTCCATTCCAAATCCAACTGAATGACCTCCAAGATACAGGCTTACATTACATGTCTGTGGCTACAAGAGGAACACCTTCAGCCATACTAAAGTCTCTGAGTCAGCAACTGTAAACAGAAAATAGCCCAAGAAGTTGTGAACTGTGAAACGCCCACAAACCTCAACCAGCATTAAAAATATGTATATTTATCCAACTAAGTATACAAGCAGCGGAAATAGGTATTATTGTTAAGACCATTATTCCTAAAAAAAAAAAAAAAAAAAACAATTAAAAACTGTATTGTAAAGTATCTGGTCTCAGATGTTCTTGAACTTCAAGAACAGGGCACTTCAAACAAGTTACATGTCATTTCTCATACTGATAACAGCTGTAAAATCCTAATCCTTGAGTGATTGATAATTTAAATTAAATTGCAAGGCAGTTTATTAGATGTAATTTATCAGTTTAGAATTGGATATTACCCCAGGCAATAGAATGTATGTGCATGTGTGTGTTAGTTTTAACAAATGTGGGATCATTAATAGTAATCTTGCGTCCATATTAGCATGTACCTGCATTTAAGTTTGTGCATACTGACACACCTGCCTACTACTGAAAGACTACTGAGTAATACCAGATCTGCTGTCTCTCCCTGGGTGGTGAAAACTGACTTGCAACAGGGAGATACAGATTTTTTATATTGATGCATGGATGTATTTGCATAAATAATGCACCAATCATGTGAGGATCAGCCCGTTTACATAAGATGTGTTACTGTAACAGGAGGCTGGATCATGCATTCTCCAAGTGCCTTAACCACTGCACAAAAGAGCCAGGCTGATTTGCACAAGCTGTTATAGATCATGTAACTTTATCTGAGCTGCAGGGGTCAGCTGTTTCTAATTTTATTGTGTGCTTAATGTTTTATCATTTCTCTAATCTTCCACTGAAATGCTCAGACCATGTGCAAAATGAAACTTTGTCCCTGTGAAGAGTCTTTCTTACAAATTCATACCATGTGCAGGATGTTATACTGTTGAGTTTTCTTTTCTTCTTTTTTACAGTGGAAAGGCCATTGTGCTTGTTTTGAACACACGTGTTGAGAAGGTGTTTTAATAACATGCTTCAAAAGAAAGGATTGATGTGACTGACTTGTTGAGCTGATAGTCGTTCCAATAGCTTTCATCTTTGGACAGTATATAAATGTAATGTCTGCAGGAAAATAACATGTTTGTACAATACTTGAATAAGTATATGTGGATGTGGTATATGACATATTTCTTTAAAATAATTTGTTCTGTAGTTCTATTTTTTTCCTACATTTCTATTCCGTGTTGTACTGTATTAGAAGACCGGCACAGATACATACGTTTTATTTCACAAATAGCTTCTCCATCATTGTAAATCCAAGTTTTACACGGATATCTCAAATTTTTTACACAAATTCCTATAAAAATATGAAAACATTTGTCTGATTGAAATTTACAAAATCTATAGAAGGAAGTTTGATGATGTTCTATCAAAATCAATACAAAAAAGATTACTTTATTTATGCAAGTGGACGCAGGCATTTTTCTGGAAAAGTTTATTTGAGGGAAGAAAACATGCAGTCTTCTCCAATAAAGTTTTAAGCAGATTTTATAAGATGTTGCTGAGTTTGTTTAGCGCCCCTCTTACAATTCACACTGGGCACATTTGGTTCACAGGTGTTTCCCTCCAGGCTCTTCTGGGGTTGGACTCAAGTACTAAAAGAAACTCATGGACCACAACAACACAGTGTTAATAATCTCCTTACACGGCAAAACTCACTGTTTCAGCTTAATCTCATTTATTTTTTTGATTTTTAGGAACCTGCTTGAGCGTCCCTTTCTCTCTCTCCACCCTACCCCCTCTCTCCTCCTCCTGTTTGTATCTCTGACCTCTCCCTAGCAAGTTTTAGTCCCGATTTAGTGCACTTTCATTGCAAAAAAAATCTGAGATTAATAATTAATTAATAACTAATTAATTACATCTATTTCTGACACGTCAAACACATTGAACATTACCTGTTCCTACAGCAATGTGCATTTGAATGTGTTAACCATTCACATCTACTGAAAGCAGTATCATATTTACATCAAGCTGAAATAAATAATAATAATAAAAAAAAAAAAACACACAGGCTTGGGTGTGAGAAAGCGCAGGCAACCCAGACTCCTTTAGGTTTAAACTGCATAACAGAGGTTTTAGGATTTGTGTTTGTATATATATATATATATATAGAGAGAGAGAGAGAGAGAGAGAGAGAGAGAGAGAGAGAGAGAGAGAGAGAGAGAGAGAGAGAGAGAGATGGGTTAGCACTAATATGCATTACCTCTCTTTTATTTACATTTACTTACATCAAAGTCTTTATAGTTTAATAAAGACAATTTAAAGATTTTCAAATGTTCGTACATAACTTATAAAAATCTGTTTTCAATGAATTGTGTTGTTAGAAAAAGGTACTCTTGCAGACTTGTACTCCATCGCTGCATTAAAAGTTAACACATGCAGCAGATTAGGGAACTGCTATGTTACCCAAGACAGGAAGGTAGTTTGTAATTTGAATGGAAGCAACGTTGACATCACTTAGAAAACCTCATCACTGATGAGGGGTCTTCGTACCCTTGGTTGAAAACCTTTGCCTTATAGCAAAAATGCAAGGTACTGTCCATGAAACAATTAAGAAAATTAAGCCTTTCATAAATCAAAAGGTTACATTTGTAGATATGTGTGAAAGAAATATTTCTGACAAAAAAGTTGTGTGGTAACTAAGCTTGATTCACATTTATACCGTATACATTATACATCTTTAAATGTCTTATCACATTATAGGACAAATACAAAAGTCTGTATTTTGGAATCCTCTGCCTCTGTTTCTGTCAACGTTCTGTCAAAGATATTGTTTGTTGCTGTTGTCCGAGTAACAGCCCCAACTTCCTGTTGCTGTTGCCTATGCCTGTTTGACGTTGATAATGGGCGTGTTGCCCACAAGTGTACGTGGCAAACGCGAACCATCCTAGGGACCGATGGGTTCACAGTTGAGCAAAAAACAGACAAAAGCCATTGCAGAGCTCCCCTCTGGAGCAGACCGCATTTAGGTCAACTGGACTTAGGCTGAACCTAGTGTGGCTGCGTTTACACTACAAAAAGAAAAGACCTTAGCCACCTCAAAGCCGGTTTAAAAGTGACGAGTGTAAACTGGGTATTGGACTGAGATACATTGCATCTCCATTACTTTTTAAATGTTTCAAATAATGTCAATCACCCTTTCGCGGTACACCATTGTTCAGGTATCAATATCCTTCTTGTGTTTTACTTGACTGTCACATCTGCTCCGAGTGGGAAGAATCAGCATGTGATTCCTTCCAGCAAAAGACCATCAACAAATTATGACTTATGAATGAATGCAAAACTTAATTACCTGCTTCCTATTACCAGTACGTCCAATGTTCAGCAAGGAAAGGATTACTATCTTACCTCAATCCATTACATCCCTGCTGTGAACCAGAGTACTCCTCCTCCTCCCCAACCTCTACATGCTGCTTGGCTTCATCTAACAGGGGAGAGTAACTATCCTGCACCCCTGCCTATGTCTTCCCTATGGTCAGCCTCTCCACTTATCTGCAAGCTAACTTATGGGCAGGGTACTTTGAAAGGAAAGGCAAAATAATGCAGTATAAAATATGTATAATGTAGTAGTGTTGTCAAGTCTATGTTTTAATAAATAAACTATCGCCTTAGTTTCCAGACTGAAACAGTTTTTAATGGCAATATTATGCAAAATTGGGTTAATCTGAAATTGTGGAATATCAATTTCTAACAGGACACCCTCAAAATCAACATAACAGCACAGATTTTGTCTTGACAGGACTTTACATATTAGTATGGTACAGTACAACCTGTGATACATTTACGTAATGAAATAAAACAAGCCAAGTCAAGCCAAATCTGAACTGCTCTATGTTTTAATTAGGTTTCCAGGAATGGATCCACATGGCAGATACACAGAGCTAACTCCTCTTGTAAACTAAATCAGCTGTTCTTCTGGTGTCTCTGCTCTTCATAGGGAATTCTGGTCTTGCAGGAATTCTAGAAGCTTCTTTGTTATTATAAATAGTGAATACTGAACTAAGACACAAAGTGACCAATTTCATTTAAGTGCTTAGGAATTCTTAAGTCATTTATTTCTAGATTTGCAATTATAATGGTGATAATGACACTTTATTTGTTGTATAATGTATGTAGGTGAGATTTGAATGTTTTTGTAACAGCAACTTAATGTGTAATTGTAGCCAAAAGCAATAGTCTTGACAAGCTTTAGAATAAAAATTGACAGAAGATGCCATTACAGTAGGATCCAGCACTGTTCCAGTAGTCTGAAAGTAATTCCCCAGATACGTCTGTATCAATTAGGGTTAAACATGCTTACTTTTCCATACATTGCACTTGTCATATAAACAGAGTTCTTTCTACATGAGTTCTATAGCAGAGTTCCAAATTCTACAGTGAAAAGTTTGCAATCCAGATCTGTTTTCATAGATGTACTTTGAGTCCAGATTAAACAAGGACATTCTAGACTTCGATCTCTGTCAGATATACTGAGTCTTACAAAAAGTAAACCTACTGAAGCTCGGCACAAACAGTTCTAAATGATTATGCTTTTACGAGAGGATTACTAGTTTGAACAATCGGACCCTCAGTGAGACTTGCATCTCCAAGAAGCTTGTAGCCAGCAGATATTTTTACTATGGATTCAGGCTGCCATCCAGTGGCTGTTAGCAAAAAACCGTAGCAGCAAGCCTTCCTCCAGTAAAGTGTTTATATATTTGTTTGATGAAAGCATTTCAATTAGATTCTGTAATTGTATTATTGTGAGACACTTACAAACAGCTACGATAAAAAAGACTGTGATTGATGTGCCACGGGTTACAGAAAAACTAATATTAAAGTTGTTTTGACCCCATTCACATGGCCAGGCTTTTCAATTTGTGACAGCATATCATTGTTTTTGGGAGCTAGAACTACATATTTCTATTTTTTTTTTTTTTTTTTAGATTTGATCTTTGTTTATTATTTATCAAAACCACTTACATGTCAGAAATATAATTCCCAAATGTCAACATAAGATGATCTAATAACATAATGCTACACCAGTATTACCAGTCTACACCAAACTGTGATATGATGAAATATGACTCGTGGTTCACCAAAGATCCAGCAGCATCCATTCTCCTTGCTCATGATGGCAGGACCAGAGGACACACCCAATGGGAAAATAAGTGGAGACAGACTAAAGACAGAGAGCAAGAGACACAGTGTGAGTAGTGAGGGTATGGAATGGGTTACCTAACCATGTTGTTGATGCTGACTTGACAAGTTTTGAGATCAACCAGCTACTAGGAACCTGACGAGCATTGAGGGGCCGAATGGCCTCCTCTTGTTTGTACATTTTCTTTTGTTCTTATATTGCAGTGTTATACTGGGAAGGTTCTGTGTTTGTTTTTTCCATCTGCCGCACCTATTTGACAATCTTCTACCAGGCTTCTCTTAAACTGGCCATTCCAAATATTTCACTGACTGCTATAGTATCAATTCCAATTTAGCCCGCCTGCCTCCTTAGAAATGTTCTATCTTACGCTATGGTGCTTACTGGCACAGGGAGGTTATCTGGGTAGATGCTGAAGGGGTAGCTACTACAACACTCCCAATAACTTCCCTTGCTGTGTTAAATAGAATAGTCAAACCTACGAAGGATAAGCCATGAAGTTGCTAATGCCAAGGTGTCTTCCAAAAGTATTCTGTGTGTGTGCTTCACCAAACCTCAGATGTTTGCCAGGTTTAACCAGTAACGTTAAAATTTGCCTTGTCCTTCTTGGCAATGGCCCTTGAACTCCTGCAGGATTAAAGAAGAAAACTAAAGGAATGGTTGACTTTTTCGTGCTTGAGAGCCCCCTGCTAATCAGGTGCCAGAAGAGTCCATGCAAACTTCCCAGGTTGGGCCCTTCATGGGGTCGTCCGTTGATCTTCAGACCTGATTGATAAGTGGCTATATTTGAATTGGTCAAAGTGAAATAAGATTGCTGTTCACATTTTCACCATCTAATGGCAAAACACTTCCCCGGTAGATATAAATAGACATTACAGAGAGAGAAACAATTCCACTGTCTGAACACTCTGTGCTATGTGTAATCACTGTGTAATTATCTGTGACTGCAAAATTTGCACGCTTTCTGAACATCCGGATGGAGTGTGCTTAGCACATAATGTATTCAAAGAATTTGGATTAGCACAGAACATTTTTTCAGTCTATGAAATTATTAGTTTTATCCAAGGCTGTTTAGCAGATATATTACATGGCTTTATTGTTGTTTGAAAAGTTGTACATGTTCTGCTCTTTGTCAATTACTCATGCTTGCACAGAAATACCTAAGATTCGAGATTACCTTTTTTTATTCCATTTTATTAGATTTTTAAATGTATTCATTGTCAATGATTTTACCCCAGTTTTTCCCGCAATTTTTAATCGTCAATTGTATTTATTAATCCTGGTTCACTGCTGCAACTCCCTGGTGACTCGAGGTACAGCGGCTGACACACATGTCCTCTAAAACATGTCCCTGCCAAGCCATCTTTTTTCGCACTGCGGATCCACAGCGAAGCCATCAGATCTATAGTGCTGGAGGACAACACAGATCTAAGTGGCTCCACAGCAAACCTGCAGGCACCCTATCAGCTACAGGAGTCGCTGGTGCGCGGTGAACCGTGGATTGCCCTGCCGACCTAAACCCTCCCTACCCGGGTGGCGCTCGGCCAATTGTGCGCTGCCCCCTGGGAACTCCCAGTCACGACAAGATTACCTTTAAATAGCTATAACAATGAGCTTCTTGTAATACCAGTGTTACAAACACATTTATCTCACAAGTAGCCTGAATTATTACCAATGCTACAATATAATGAAGATGGATTTAAAATTGTATTATTTCATTTTGGAGTATGTAAGCTGAAAGTTCTTCATGCTTATAAAGTGCCATGCCAGGAAAAGAACAGGCAGTCCCTCTGCAGCTAAAGAACTGTAATGCTGTTATAACCAGATCTCATTACTAGCTCATGTATTTAATCCTCTGTTAATGGAGAACAGTATGCACCTTCATGCTTACAAGAAATGTATGTGAACGATAAAAGCAATATTCTAGGGTTACTTTGAATGATTTTTTAAAGGAATGGTTACTAGTTATACATTTGCTTTAGACTGTCCTTCTTAAAATTCATATACAGAACCAGAATGAAGTTATTTAGACAGACTTTCTATCATGACCTGCCTCTGGCTTTACAAATTGCCCAAAAGCACAGCATGATGTAACAGTTTAATCATGCTGTGCAAGATGAGAGCAAAACGCAGTCTCCTAAAATCTGTCGCCTGTCTGTCCATTCACCCATCATTCTCCATATCTCACAAACTGCACTGTCACGTGGATGGAACAAGATCATATCTTTTGTAAGGCACATAAGTGATGATGATCTCGGCTGTGTAAAGTAGTGGCAACAGTTAGCAGATGACAACATTATAGTTTACCTTGTGAAATTCCTTTAATAAAAGCAGCAGCACAAGATACAACAAATGCTGGCTCATCTATTTGATGAAGTACAGGAACATTTGAAATCAGTTTATTTGGTTTTCAGCTTAGGTTTGTGTGCACCTTTCGGTGTTGTTTCAAACAGTATTGTTTGCCTTTTTTGCTGTTTGTTTTCAAAATGTGTCTTTTTCACTTAGGTTTGTAAATCAACCTTTGTTGTGAAAAGAAATAATTGGGCAGAGAAGTCATTTGACATTTTGCCTGTAATGCTCTTGTAAATCTGCAACTAATTAGTCATAACACTTTCAGCATGATACAAAGACCTGTTACAGCAAATCAAAACAACAAATGTCAACACTTTATCACTACTGTGGCCACTGGTAAGAGCTCATTTAGAATGATGCTTAGACAAGCATTAGAAGTAGGGAACATATAATCAGAGATGTAAGTTTATTGTTGAGTAATACAAAGTGAATTATAATCTCCAAACAGTTTAGTATAATCACAGGAACTGTTTGTATAAGAGACTTGATGAAAGAATGGACACACAGCCAATAATATCATTTCCATTGACAGAGAATGTCCTCTGGGTTGGGTCCAGATGTCAGTATGAGCTAAAACAGTCAAAATGCCAATGTGTCACGGGTGACAAAAGTGTGCGCAGATTATTATTTAATTTGTATTATTATTATTATGATGGTGATTTTTTGAGTGTTTTATTTAATTGCTTTTTCCTTTCTTCTCAAAATGTGTCTATTTGAATTGATTTGTTACTTGGACCACATTTATGTACTGTGTGTTTTATTGTAATTCACTAACTTGATTGTGTTTTCTATACACTGCTGCTGGACGTTCCTCAGACCAACTGTCATTTTAAAGTAATTGTAAGAAGTGAAGGACTTGTTGATTCAATTACAGGTGCAAACCATTTTTAATTAGCCACTCACTATAAAGGCCAGGACTGGGGTCACAAGAAGCAGTTCAAGTCAAGTTCTAGTTCCAGTTCTAGTTCCTGTTCCAGCCTTCAGTTCATTGCTGTATCATCGCTGCTATATGCATACTTTGCTGCTGTCGATGTTTATTGGTTAAATAAGCTAAGCACTTTCAACTCGTAGGCTACTTTCCAACTGCTACGCCTTCAACTTGCACTTTCATTACTTGCTGTTAGAGATACTTGGTACTAGATCTATTTGCTGCTAGAGCTGTTTGTTGCTAGAGTCACTTGCTGCTTCGATATACTTGTTGCTACCAATTCATTATTTATGAACAAATTAGGAGAGGATATTTGTTCTATTTTATTGATACTGATCGCATTTTTAGTAATTGGAATGACGTGTTGTTTTTAACTTATTTGTAGTCTATGTGAATAGAGGAGAGGCTATTGTTTTATGTTTAGAATATAGTACACATATAAACTACTGTAGGTGTAAACTAACTGAGGAAGAAATTGTTGCATTGTTTAGAAAGTAAATGCACTGTTCTTGTTCTGTTTATTATTTAAGGAGCTGGGAGTGCATTACCTAGGCTTTGAATCTGAGATGGAGGCCAGTTCTAATAGAACACTGACTGAATCACCCCCCATCGAACCCAATCCAGTCTGTGGGAGAGACCATTGATCGGGCTGCCTGCTGGGGAAATAAGATTGAGAGGGTTCAGTGCTATTTAGCCTGTTGGCTCGGACCCGGTGGTGGAGGGGTCCCCCTGCAGGGGAAAGGGTAATTGATTACACTAAATGTGGGTGTCAGGAGACTGGAGCCACATCATCCACTGGAAATCCAGTCAGGACAAGTGCAATATCTAGCTGTGATTTGTTTTAATGTTTAATTGTTGCATTTTATATCTCTCTATTATTTATTCTCCAACATATGGATTACTGTTTTTTACCTATTGCGCCTAAATAAAAAATAAAAAATTGATTATACTTATCGTTGGTTGGTTGTTGTTCCCCTCTGTTGATGCCTAGAACTTGTGTGCTATAATAGGAATAAAACAGAATTAGACAGAATTCCTTTAAACATAATGTGGAGTTGTCTGGCTATATGTTTTATACGGGGTATTTGAAGTAAGTTATTCTCCCTCGCCGGTGACAAATGTACTGTTCTACCAAGGAATGACTAAATCAAAATGCAGGCCCCATTAAGACGTCATTTGGCTTTCTTTGATACCATCATGCTCACAGTGTACAGCCAAAAACATGCAGGAATAGTACATTGCTTTCAGGAGGAAAACATTTATTTTTGCAGAGAGCACAGAAATTGCTTGTCTTTGCTGCAAGTGAGTTGGAAATGAAATCAGGAATGCATTCAAGGGTTAACTAATACAGATACATGTGGGGTGCTAAGAATCTAAATATAAAGACAGACATAAATGTACAATTTGCATTACAATGCATCTATTGCAGGACTCAAGATCGACAGGGGACCTCTGTTCTCGCTGTCTAGCCAATCACCTTTTTTTAACTGAACCACGGAGGTGAGCCTTGCTTGGAGTCACTATGGTAGATAATCCTTCATAGATAGCAAGAGAGTGAAGATCAATGCAGTGCTCTCTATGGGTCATCAGTTAAGATCAGCAACTCAATGTGACCGTATTTGATCAGGAGCTTGCTGGATTGCACGATTCGCCCACATGCCTTTTACCCATGTTACTTCTATAAAGGCTACTGTAGAAAGATGGTTGTTTCGTTTAATTTAAAGTGGCTTGAGATAAACTAATACTGCTTATAGAGTGTACTAATGCTAATACAACAGAAAATGTCAGAGCGAGTTTAGAGGAAAACTTTACCCACCAAAGTCCCATGAAAAGAAATCAATCACAGCACCAGACTTAGCAGGGGATGGGTTTTCACCCAAACAACATTGCTATCCCAGAGAAACTGGGCTGACCAAATCCCTCAAAGACTTTCACAACTAAACTGCTTGGGGGACCTTGGCAACTAATTAACAAACAGAATCCTTCAGAATGTCCAATCTGTATTTAATTACAGAAAGGTCTTGTAAAGTGAAAAATGAAAATTGTAGCCAGTTTGGAATAAGCTAGTAAGATAAAGTATGAACCCTAATTTATACGTCATGCACTTTTATTTGTTTTCAAAGACGTGATCCAAATACTCTGGGGCAGGATTTATTTTTATTTTTTAAAGTCTGGCATTGATGATTTCACAACTGTTATTACTCCAAAAATAACCATGAAAAAAAGGACTGTGTTTTCCACCACGGTTTTCACTGTTGCATTGCAGAGTAGTGACCCCAAGTGGTGTTTGTCACAAAGACTAGGACAATACTCGGCTTAGAAGAAGAACATAATTAAATTGCAGTCTTATACTATTATTATTTAAATGTAAACTATAATAATAACAAGAAATGTGGACAGTTTCACTCCAAGAGGCAGTGAGAGATATTATGATATGATATCTGAAGGTAATTAAAACATGCGCATTACGCAATCTGTCTGTGCCACAATTGTGAAAACATAAAGCTATTGAACTTTCATAAAATGAGTTTAGCCTTGGCCATAGTCATTGCAGAAAGACATTCTGTGAAATAAAAGATGGACACTTGTCCCATCCAGTCACTCGGCATTGTTCATCTAACAAGGAACAACAGCACATGGGACAAATTGTTCTTTAAAATTGTTTGCATATTTGGTACTCAATTACAATAGGTTAAAGAAAGGTCTCAGTTTGCACATCGTACTTTTAGGTTCTTACTTACACCTACACTATGCCTTCCTTTGATATATATATATATATATATATATATATTATAGACATATATACACACACACACACACACACACACAGTGTGTGACACTTCTATTGGCTAACCGATGCTGCGCCTGCTGCTATTGGCCACGATCAACGTCAGTATAATCACTGCATGTTGATTGGTCGAGCTTTCATTCTGATCAGATTTCATTTTGGCATGAGTCACAACTCTCCGCCCGTTTCGTTTTGTGTCAGTGCTCATCGTTGATCAACGAAAGAAAACCTTAGCAGTGCAATGTGAAAACAGCAGTATGGAGTAATTTTGATTATTATGAAGTCATAATTATTTTCTTTAGTGTGGCGGAGAAACAGTTTGAGAGTTAATATATTTGCATGTCATATATCGTGGTCTGTTGCATGGGACTGTGCCTTTTAAAGGTTCTGCAAAAGAGCGCATTTCACTGTGAACCACATATTCTTTTAGATTTTTGTCTCTTCTATAGCACATTAGTGGAGGATTTTTAAAAATAGGTGCTGTAAATATGTCTTGCTGTGTGTTTTTTAGTGGTATGTAAGCATGCTTTCTGTCTAGAAACAAAACACAGGATTTGGCACAGTTGATGATCTTGTCTAGAAAACCACAATTTGCAAAAAATCCGCACATTTCCTCACTTTTAATGAAAAAGTTTTCATCATCACTGCAAATACGTCTGAGTCTGAGGAGTCATGTTGTGGATATGAATGAGAGTCAGTAGGGTTGTAGTGAATAGTGGTGTTGATAGTGGAATTCTCAGCTGTGATAGAGGGGTCTAAAAACGATGCCGGTCTCTGAGATGTCCCATGTGTATTCTAAAGCTGGGTGGGAATTTGATGCTGACTGAATGAACTTTTTCAAATCTTCATAAGAGGTAGTTGAAATTCCAAAGGTGTCATTAGTGTATCTGAGGTAGAGTTTCAGTGTATTACCGTTGCATTGCTGCAAAAATGTCAACTGATCCTACAAAAAGGCAGGCATGGGATGGTCCCATTTTAGTTCCCATGCTGACACCTCTTACTTGAGTGTAAAAATTTAAATTAAAAGAAAAACAAGGATATCTTTTGGGGGCTCCTTCAAGGAAGTGTTTTAAAGGTATTAAACCTTCACTGTTGGGGATAACAGTGTATAGGCTTTTAATGTCCATTGTAAACAGAATAGGATTATCAAAGTGGCAGTGTTCTTTGAAATTGTCCAATATTTGTAGAAAATCTGTAGTCATTGACATCTGTAGGCTGTGATTCAACAATGGGTTTGAAGATATCAAGAAACTTGGAGATTAGTTCAGTGAGACAGGAACAGGCTGATACTATGGGATGACCTGGATTGTTTGGTTTGTGGATTTTGGGAAGTAAATAGAAACAACTGCAGCCAGGATTTTCTACAATTAGGTTCCTTTTTTTTTTAAGGGTGGCATTATCAATAGTGGACATCACAGTCTCTTGTATTTTCTGAGTTATATATCTGACATCACCTTAACATCATCCTCAGAATTTTTGAAAATCAACACGCTTACTGCAATGTGTTTACTTTTCTTTCCTCACAGGTGAAGAAGGGCTTTTGCCCGAAACATCCTGAAATAAATTATTTTTTAATCATTTAAACTATTTATTTTTATTTTTTAATATTTTTATCAGCCTTCATTTTTGTATATATACAGCTATGACCAAACACTTTGCATCACCATATAAAAATGTATTAATTTTGCTTCATGAAGTCGAATGAAACCTGTTGGATAATGTTATTCTAACATATTGAATTACATACCACTGCATAAAACTGACAAAAATTAAAAAATTTCACAATTTGAAATGTAGACTGAAATAGTGTACTACTATTTTGACTGCATTACCGAATGATTGACCCGAGGGAAGACTCTTGTTATCGACAGTGGGCTATAATATCTGAAGCCCGAGGGGCATTTAATTGTCCATGATAAGCTGAGTCTGCAGTATATATTTTATGTATGAGTCAGTCAAAATAATAAGAGAGGCAAGGCTGGGTAGTAAATATGACTCTATATACTGTAATGACCCGTGCCCTTGGAAGATAAAGCAGAAGATGCAATGCGTTGCCAGGTGCAATGAATCACCAATTTATTGGAAGAACTAACACCTGTATGGGCCAAGATCACGCCACAAAAACAATAAAACCCCCTAACTCCTTCCTTCATCCACTGACCCCACTCTCACACTCTGAGGTCCTCGTTCTCTCTCTCAGGCTCTTGCTATACTTCAATCTCTTTCAATCTCTCACAGGCCTACTTGCACTCTTTGTTTCACACTGGAGTTCTGACTGTTTGGTTCCATCACCATTTGAACCTTCCACTATCTCTGACTCGCACTCTCCCGTACAGGTGGCACTTATACTCTCCCACTACTCCCATCCACCCTACCTGGATTGACCAACCAGATCTATCCCTCACTCCTCTCCCCATTCTAAGTGGCATGGTGGCACCCTTACAATACACGCAACATGAACACAGGACAAGACAGATGAGACAAACAGACAGGACAACATGCAAGTCCAATATACACACAACTGTGTCTGGGGCGCTACAATACTACAAAACCATAAATATATGCAAGCCTTTTATTATGCGGTTTTCGTGTATTAAAAAAAGAAAAAAAAAAAAAGGAAATATTTTTGGCATGACTATCTTAGTGCTGTTCATATAATTAAGTAATATACAGTATCCAGCACTTACACCATACAGGGTTATTTCGGGCAGCTGTTTATATCAAACAAATAGCATTTGCTGTTTGCCTGTTTGCCAAACTCAGCTGTTTAGATCTCGTTATGTGCCATTCACATAGATTTAAATAACAAACACAGTGCTTATACTCTAGTAAACGCAGTTACTAATCCACCAATCAGCTATTTCCACCTCGTTACCTTGCCATTCACATATATTTCAGTACAAAAGCCAGCACTTTACTGTAGTAAAAGCTTGACAGATTGATCAATCAGCTGTTTGCACCTCGTTACTGAGTGATTACCCCTGTACTGTACCTTGGCTATTTAATCCCTGAACGCAGTGTCGGGTTTACAGTTTGAAAAAACAGCACTGACGGAGAAAGCTGCAGCTCCTCTAGCAGCAAAAAAGTAAATACATTAGGAAAGATGACCACCTAATATTTATTTAGTTCTAAAATGAATGCTGAATAAGATGTCTGTGTTATAAAGTGCCAGCACAGCTTTTCTTCAGTTCAGATACTGTATCAAAAGGCAGAAACAGAAACGAAAGTTAGATGGAGAAGTTGTTTACAGTCTGAACAACACTGGCACTGTATTTACTGTAGAAGTATTGCATGAATCACTAGTATAGGGAATTTATATATATATATATATGAAAATACATGTCAAAACATGTGAGACTTACATAGCGAATGCACAACAGCTAACATTTATATAATTATTTAATTAGCCATTAGGCCTTTAATATCCTTTAATGTTTATGGGTGTGTAACACTGACAAAGGACCTCTCAGTGCATCTTGGACCCAGAAAGGTATGGGTGTTTAATGCCCAGGTGCTGGACACAATTTAAGTGCTCATGGTGTTTGTCTAGCAACAGAACATGTATAAAATTGGCCTATTTTGGAGATTTTATTTAAATATTTTTAAATATTTTTAAAGTCTTCCCCTCTGATCCAGGTCAGGTGTAAGGATCGAGTTAAGTTAGGCCTGGAACTCGCAAACATAAACTTTTAATACGTTCTCCCTGAGGCTTCTACAACTGGATACTTCAAAGTGCCCTTAAAAAGATGCCATGATGCCTGAGATCCAGGATAAATAACCCTGTATTGTTTCAATCTGCCCAGGTTTATGCACTGGAAGTGGCATTGTAGTGGGATGGTTCCTGGGTAGATAACATGTATACAAATCTCTCCAGGAAGTCTGGCAATCAATTATAATGAGAGGGTCGCCATCGTTAAAGCACCTTTAAAGACTCCATAATCCACAAATATTGTTTATTCATGGATAGTCTGTGTTGATATTACATTGTGCTATTCTACCGTAACAAAAACAAAGATTATTGCAATTGTGCTACAACAGCAAAAAATAAATAAAAAAATATACTCATATCACAGTATTTACTTTTTTTCTTTAAAGCAGTGCCATAATTCAAATGTAATCCCTGCAAGTGTTGCAAAGAAGACTGCGCCCTGAATGCTTTTTACATTTCTCTGTAGTTTATCATATATGTGACTTTAATCCCATTACATTTTTAATAACTCCACTCTGTAAACACAGACAATACCACAGTTGTTATGATGACTAAGAGAGGTGAACAATGAATTACAAAGTAGTTTAGTCTGAGAGATTTGGTTACAAAGGACTACCACCAATTTATGCTGCTTCTGGTATTCTGTATTTTTGGAATTTGTGCCCATTACAACCTAGGCTATTTTTCTTCATTCTAAAACTAAAATTTGTGAACATGCTCTACCTGGGACCTCACCTACTGTACTGTATTGTAAGTGGGGGTCGGTAAGTCACCCCCTGGTGGTAAACACTAGCAGGACTAACATAGTGTTAAAGAATGGTGGTACTTAGATCCAATAGACATGTTTAAATTATTTAAGTGGATCCCCTTTAAAATAGGCCGTGGTGTTTATATTACAACAAACTCAGACTGTTTGTCAGTGTTCTGCACGTATGTTTATTGCTAAAACTTCACAGTAATTAAAACCTGGTTTATAATTTTTAGAAATCAAGGAATTTGTACCTCATGGGAATCTCTGGCACACAAACTGGCACACTTATGTAACAGTATGTCAAACATCTCCTTTTAAATCCTGTGTGTGTGTGTGTGTGGTGGTGGTGGTGGTGGTATTGCTTTGTATTCCACAGAAACTTAAAGAGTTTCTATTAAAATGCATTAGAACTTATGAGTTCTGATGTTTCTTACTTTGTGTTGAAAAGATCCCCCTTTTAGGTCTATGAGCTTAAGTTCTAAAAAAAAATAAAATAAAAAATAGCAATAATACAATAAAAATATCCACTAATATATATATATATATATATATATATATATATATATATATATATCTATATATATATATATACAGTTTTCTTTTAATAGTGAGGGGGGGGTTTTAAAGTCCAGAGACTCGTTTAATTTTCTACACACAATGGTAGTGGTTTTTTGATTTATATATATATTGATTAACTAAATATATATATATATATAATTAATATTAATTTTGTGTGTGTTGTATGTGGTTTATTGTTTTTTATTTTTTTATTTTTTTTTTTTTTTTTTTTTTTTTTTTTTTTTTTTTTTTTTTTTTTTTTTTTTTTTTGTAGACAATTTGTTTTTTGTTTTTTTTTTTTTTTTTTTTTTTTTTTTTGTTAGTTTACTGCAAAATGTGTTTTTTTTTTTTTTTAGTTGTTTTCTTTCTTATTTTTTAGAATTTTTTATTGTAATATATATAAATATTATATATATATTATCTATTAGAACTATGCGATCTGATGGTTCTTACTTTGTGTTGAAAAGATCCCCTTTCAGAGGTCTATGCCTTAAGTTCTAAAAAAAATAAATTAAAAAATCAGC
The DNA here is from genome assembly GCF_017654505.1 of Polyodon spathula. NCBI lineage: Eukaryota > Metazoa > Chordata > Actinopteri > Acipenseriformes > Polyodontidae > Polyodon > Polyodon spathula. The sequence goes on from NC_054548.1 coordinate 8,963,346, forward strand.
AATTAATAACATGATTGTATATATATATATAATTATACTATTAGGATATATAACCTATAGATATGACAGTGGTGTGGTGTGTGATGTGTCACGTGTGTGACTCAAAGTTATCTAAGATACCTTCGGTACTAACACATTTATTTTTGGGAAAAAAGAGGTCTATAAATGATGGTCACTGACAAAATGTTTTTTGTTTCTTTTTAATCACTCGATCATTCATCCTTGACCATGAATGGCATGCTTGAGTGACTACTTTTATTATACATGTTTCAATTATTTTTTGGGCGGTGCAGTTCATATAAAAAAAACATATAAATACATTTCACAATAAAATGCATGTCATTGGAAATGGCTACTACAGGCCTTTCTATAGATAAAGTGGGTTTTAATTTTTGATGTAAGGTTGCCAAACTACAAGCAGTAAACACAAAGTGGTCATCTTCAAGTCCAAATATGGTCATTCTACCTATGCATCAAAGGGTTAAAACAGACAATGAAATATTTCAATGCTACTGAGAATGTACTTGTTTCTGTCTGAACATTTACTATTGATAGTTTCAGATGTTACTTTATAAACATTGTTAATACATTTGAGTCCCTTTTTCCATTAACTAACTAGCTCCAATTGGAGGACTGTCAAAAAATAAATTTCTTTAATTATATTTAAGAAATAAAAGGAAAAATGAAGGCATGTTTGGTTACATGATGTCTGGTTTAAAATCTATACAGAAAACAGAAATTAAATACATACATGTGGCCCAATAAATGCAATCATTTTGAAATGTGTGGAATGTGCAAAGTAAAACAAAGTTACTGACTTATCACTTGTAGCATACCAGCTAAAGGTTTTATAGCTGCACTTTTACTACTCCCTCATGTCTCGAATTTAAAAAAAAAAACAAGATTGTTTTTTTTTTAAAGGGCAAAACTTCACAATCAGAGTGTAACTGCATCCATCTGGCGCTGGCTCTCACGCTAAATATTTAAGATGTACATGTTAAAAAAAATCTAATGTGCTGTTAAGAACTTGTAACCCCCTACAGTTTGTTGGTGTTAAATAGAACTAAATGGGCTGGTAAAGCTGCACAACATATTTCTCTATGACTAACCAGCACAACTAAAACAGAGCTGGTTCTAGGGTTAGCTGCTGCCACTCAAAAAATACAAAAAGTAAAATGTCCCAGCTGGAGATACAAGCCCACCCAACGGCAAAAGCTTAAAGAACCATTAGGCTGCACGCTTAAAGCAGTGCTAACCAACTTACAAAAATGACTCCCCGTGACAGGACAGCCAAGGGTTAGAGAGATTCAGAGAAAGTAACTGCAGGTTTAAGCACTGGGGCACTCATTTATTAATCAAAAATAAATAAAAAATGCTGCTCACAGAGCAAAATAAAAAGGTTTCAACACCATGAACCAAACACCTGGGAACAAAGTAACTGGCACAAGGGCTAAAATAAAAGGTTAAAAATGATGTTGTCAGGCTGGGCATTGACCTTCACTGACCGCTTTTTAATCTTTATAGGACCACCAAAAAAAAAAAAAAATTCACCAGCACACCTCTCAAACACCTAAACCCCAACTCCCCAAACAAAGGATTTCCCCCTGCTTACATACTATGTGGCTTTAGCCTAATTAACCATTAATCATTCAATTAAGGCTCCAGCCACATCATCACATGTATTTGGCATGGATAGGAAATTAACCCCATCCCTGCCAACCACCACCAACATACAAACCACCCAATGCATCTGAAATAACAATCGTTTTAAATTATAATACCATATTTACAAGCTGGCTTTGCCCTACCCCCTCTCACTATGTGCAGGGCTTTTCCTCTGCTCTGCTACACTCCCCCCTTGTATTGGGTTTACACAGAGGTAACTGGTTATTTAGGGGTAACTGGTTATTTATAAAATGCGTTATTGTAATAATTACTTGTCAAGAGGTGAATGTCCAGCCCAAGTAGCCTTGTTCAAAACCGTCTGTATTTAATAAAGATTTTAAATCAAAAAGACCTGCTTTCTATCAGCAATGATATCAGTGGGTATACAGCAGAATTTTAGCTTTTCCTTTGAACAACTGTAGTGATGTCCCCAGACCAGGAAACTGACAGACACACACACACACAGGTACTGCAGGTTGAAAGGCGCTGGTGCGCGTATTTATTTAAACAAAATAATTAAACAAAAACAACACTCACAGAACAAAATAAAAATTCATACAAAAACTAATCTCAAACACAAACAAAACTATACCGCCACCCAAACAAGCATCGTGCTGGTGCTTCCAGCATGCGTGGAAATTGTTTACTTTTCTTACTGCTTTGGTTTTCTTTCTCTGAGTTCTCGTTTCTCCTTCCAAACACCCACCCCCGTCCAGCAAAAGCTACGGGTTTTTATACATGTGACCATCTCTGGATTAGCAATGCATTAATCAATCCGGAGATGGTCACGTTCTACATGAGACTTTTCACTCTGTGTGGCTGCCAGCCAATTTATCAATAAATCACCAGCTGCCGACCATACATTCTCACGAGCTGTCTGGCAGAGACGAGCTGCTAACACTGCCTCTGCCAGACCACATTTAACAGTACAATAATAAATTTAAATTACAATACATTCACCAGTGTTTTAACCCCAAACAATGCTTTTTAAATCATGCAATACATCTCCATAAACCACTTGTTAAATAAACCCACAATACATATAAATACACCCATAAATTCACCCATTCTAAAAGCAAAACAATACATTTTTTGTACATATTTTAAATGTGTGTCATTCTGTGATATTTAACCATGTCCAGTTCTGAATTATAAATGAACACTTCACAAATACTTTTTGTCTTCAAATAATGTATTTATTTATGTACACAGACTGTCTGTGTTTTATTTAATTTTCATAATCACAAAAATAAGCTCTCAAAAATAAAGCAGGTCGCTCCTATACCAGCAATGGTATAGGGGAAGCAAAAATATGACGGGTTTCAGTCCCAAACTAAAATAAACTAATCAAAATAAAACACTCTGGTGACCACAATCTGTGCAAATCCAGTAGCTCTTTGTGCTTAGGATGACCACCTTATGTATTACATATTTGCATAACCCATTACTGTCTGAATTTGCACAGGTCCTTACTTTTTTTCTGATGTAGAGTAGGCTTAGTCATATAGGGTACTCCTTCCATTTCGATTAAACAAAGAAAAAACTGAAATTAAAATATTCTATGAATTGTATTTTGTTTGATGTTGCCAAAGCGGATCAGTATCAAACTGTTGGGGAAGATGTGATGTGAGTGTAAAATGTCACATGATAGAGGGACTGTAATTTTATACCTTAGATTGGCTATCCAGTGTGTCAATCATTCTTGGGCTGTGGCGGGGCTTTGAGGATTGCACCGTCTAGGAATCCGGAACAGTTTCCGTCCCAAAGTCATATAGCCCGGGACAGGGACTTAATCTTTAAATTTAGGGACTGTCCCTTCCAATTAGGGATGGGTGGTCATCCTATTTGTGCTGTGCGGTGCTGTGTAGTGGTACGGTGCTTCCAGGTATTTCGCTGGCTCAGTGGCTGTAGCTCCGGTCTCCGCGATTCTCCTCTGCTACTGCGAACACAACAAAACCAAAACAAAGCACAGGCTCTGGCTGCTTAGTTTGTCATTCAGCAAAAGGAAGCGTACCCGCGTAGCTGAGTCCTCTTTGTTCTACCCAATTCCTCCCTGCAATCAGCTCAGCACCCGGGTGGAACCAATCGCTGCTTGGCCCGCAGCGCCGGGGAGTCATCTCATGTACTGACAGCTACGTGTCTCCACCAAGATGGCCGGCTCGTCTACAGGGAAGCGTACTACCAACCATACACAGCAACCCTCTGGTCGGGAGGGAGATTTACAACATTGATCCTTTCTCTCTTTATCACAACAAACCACAACAAAACAATGCTATTTTTCTCATTTCACATTCTTGTATGCAGTACAAACATTGACAAGGTAAATATATTTCTGGATTTGTTTTTTAATTCTGGATATGCAAAAGTCAGGGTATTGATAAACTGCTACTGTACAGAAAATACATGTTTAGACCTTGGTTAGCAACCCTTTAACACTACCTGCGGAACATGGACTCAAACAGGGAACTGCAAGCTGGGATGTGCAGGCTGATCTCAGCGGCAGCAGCTGCTGCTCACAGTGTTACCTTTGGCTGTCCCTCCTGCCCTGACACTGAGCTAATCCCTCTTACTGGTCCCACGGGAGGGATTTTATACACCATTAGGATTGCACGGCTGGCCAAGCTATGTTGAGTATTTGCTTTGGTATAAATCAACAGTATTTTTGCCAGACTGTAGTTCAGTGAGACAAAAAATTGACCTTTCCTCATCTCAGTATCTATAAAGGAAAACCATGAGGACATATTTGTAAACTGTAAAAACACATACAGACATGCACTTAGGAACAGCAACAAAAATCTCAGCATGGTCAAAGGAGAAACCATCTTAGTAAACATAGATACAGTTTAAAAAAAAAAAAAAAAACTGAAGAAACAAATAGGCTACATGAGTCATGAGAATTACAAAGGCCACAAAGATACTAAAACACATATTGAAACTGCCACTTTAAAATTCGCTAGTTCAAGGTGTTCAATACACTTTTATGAAATGATTGAAGTGAAATTTGGAGAGGGGTGGAGAACATTTGCCATTTTGGTTGATCTGACTTGATGAATGAACAGAGGCCAAGAAAAAAAAAATCTGTACTGCTTGCTATTTAACTTCCTTAAATTGAGGTACAGTAATAATAATCTTTATTTTTATATAGCACATTTCATAGTGGACCACCATCACAAATGCTTTACAAGATACGAGACTAGGGTGTGTGAACTATGCATCAGTTGCAGAGACACTTAAAACAACATTTCACCTGAAAGATAGAGCACAAGGAGGTTAAGTGACTTGCTCAGAGTCACACAATTAGTCAGTGGCTGAGCTGGGATTTGAACCGGGGACCTCCTGGTTACAAGCCTGTTTCTTTCACTACTGGACCACTGGACAATAAAATCTTCTCATACGTATTTAACCAGTTCACTACCCATACCATTTTAATTATAAAATGTTTAATTAGTTAAAGTTGAAACTCCTCTTGGTGTTTCTTACAATCAATAGGCATTATAGCATCAATATAGCCTACTTGTTCAGTATTTTTCAAACAAAACAACAGAACTAATCTCTATTCTCCTGATCATTCTTCTGTTGCGTTTTATGTGGCATGCAAAGCATATAAAGCAAAAGGCTCGTACCTGCCATCCATTGGTAAGTTTTTTTTTATTTTTTTTTATTGCACTTAGTATGTAATTCATTTGCTTCAATTGCATCCAATTATATCTATCAGTTTTCCCAATTAATTTAATTATTGCACAGTATATTAAATCCTGGATTCCTGATTTCGTTAAGGCGTCAAATAGTTATTTTGCCTGTCTGTTATATTTGTTGCAAAAGCTTGAATGCCTCCTCTACCAAATATGTTCCACATAAACCACCTGCCTCTTCACAGGCAGTGATTATGCCCTATTCTGATTATTGTGTTTCCTCTCTTCTGATGTAAGCATGGGCATCCACAGAATTAATTCGAGGGGTGGCAAAGTGTTTAAAACTAGTCAGGTAACATGGTTTTGTATTGCATAATAATTATTCTAAACCTCATTTACATTAACAACTCAGACTTAAGCTAAAATCCAACGAAAACCAATACTGTAAAATGTGTCTCCATTATATCATCATCTGAATAGGTGACTCCTCTGTACTACTGTGTACCACTAACTGAGACAGTTAAGGTAGGGCTAAGGAAAGGGTTTAAAAATAACTAACAGATAGAATTTGGTTTTGGTTTTCTCACTATTTATTATTTAAGATGTGTAAAGTAAATTACTAACAATTAATTAAGATTGGGTCATTTTATATGCATTCTGAGACCAAAAGGTCAAATTTAAGTATAATGCATTTTAACAAGACCAATATCTACTTACATATTTGTTCTTAACCATTTTTTTTTGTCTGAAAAAGACATTTAACTTGGTTTTGTAAACTTTAGCAAAGACATACCTCATTGGTTTTTGCATAAAAATCTTAGAAAAAAACCTTCTTTTTTTAATATATAAATGTGTCTGCTTTCTTTAGCCTTCTAAGGCATACACAAAACAAAGTAATAAATGGTGACCTTTCAATTTTATAGCTTTAAAACATTTCTTTGCTCTGTTCTTTGAAACAAAACAAAAGAAAAATGCATGACTTGGTGGAACACTGAACAATTCACAGAACACCATGACAACATCTTAATCATCAAAAGTGAAGAAAACAACTTAATTATCACTTATTTTCAGTATTAAGTGTTTGGTTATGTCTTTAATAAGCCATTGCAAGAAACTGTTGTCTCAGTAACTGTTTTTTTTTTTTTTTTTTTTTTAACAGATATTTGATCTGCAAACCTTAGATCACAAGCTAGCAAGCAGTTATTCTTACAACATCACGTTATGCTCTCTGACAACATGAAAACAGACACAACAGAAATAATATTTAAACCCTACAGAAATCCAAATACCGCATGCAACAGTTGAATAGAAAGGTCACAAAGAGACAAAGTATAATACATTATGATTTAAGAAAAACAATGTAATATATAACTTCAAAAGTATTACTAGAAACAACGCCAAGAGAAATCTTTTCAAGACAAACTGCATCCCAGAACTCTTCAACATTAACCTCACCATTAAAAATCTATGAAGGTTCTTCGATGTCACGGAGTTAACATAAAAACCAGATTTATTCCACATTCATGGAATATTTACATACACTCTCAATCGTGTACTGTAATATGCTTTTTTTTCATTTCTTCACAGAAGCAACTGTAAAACACAAAACATGCATTTTACGTGAACATGGCTGCCTTGGAGAAGATTTTTAGTAGTGTTTTTTTATGTAAACTGTAAGGTACCGATCACAACTGCTAACTGTAAACTTCTTATCTTCAAAACCCAAAGCACTTCCCTCATCATGTGATCGAGTTGTATCGCCAGAAGAATGACGTAATAAAAGCGCTACACACGAGTAAGATGAGTGAGGTACGCTGGTGAGCCCGTGTATGTCGCAGCCACTTGCGTTTTCCCGTTGGATTGTGGGAGACGTAGTTCATTGCACACGGAATGCACAGTTGACGCAAATGATGCAAATTATGCTTAAAACTACAACTCCCAAAAGACACTGCTGTTGCATTCTTTTCTTGGTTGAAGGTGTTGATTTTTTTCTTGGTCGCATGATAAATTACTAGAGAAGCCTATATCATCGGATTCATTTGATTTCGTAACTGGTAATGTTGATATAAATGCAATTGTGCTTGTTTACTTTTTTTTTTTATTATTCTGGTGCGGTACATTTCATTGCATTATTCTTTTCTGTTGGCATTGCACATAACATTATACATTGAACAAACCAGCGACATTACGTGCGTTTTGCAGTTAGTTCATGATCAATTACTTCTGAAGCAACGATAGTAAACACGTTTGCTTTATAATATTGAATGATGAGTGTAGACTTCACTAACACAAACGCTCGATTTTTATCATTTAAAATTGCTCGCCTTGCGAAGAGTTGACTTCATCAGTATTAATGTATGCGCACACTGGCAGAAAGGATAGGCTGCTGCTAGTGTTAGTGCTGTTTATATGGTAAATTCTAACATATGATAAAACGTAAAGCTAGCTTAGTTTACGGTTTGGGTGAATGAGCTACCAACAAACGATCCAAAACGCCGGTATAAAAATGTAAGCATGTGCTATAACGCTGCCATAATTATAGTGCCACAAAAAAGAAGCTAGTCTGCAAAGGGTTATATTGTTGTGCGGGTGTAACTGATCAGGTTGGGTGTGGAAATCTGCAACAAAGTGAATCTCTAGAAGAAGAAAAGCCTTCCCCTGAAGGGAACCTTCTTTTAGGGGACCTAACACAGCTGTATATCCATTTCTGAAGAAGAGTGCTTTCTTTAACATCCCACGCTGCATAATTTGAAAGGGGGCTTCTTAAGATGTTTATTGTATTATTTTGTTACAATGCCAATTACCGAATGCAGCTCCTCCTCTGTGTGGGATTCACTCAGCTTTGTGCTAGTCCCTCTGACTGCACTCTGTTGCTGGGTTTTAGACCAGGCCACTGTCTGTGACTCAGATTAGCAATCATCTGTTTAGGTCACCTCCAATACCAGTTCACCAGGGCTTGAAACTTTTCAGACCAGCCCCTCACCCATTCCCAAACTTGCTGATGCTGTAATAAAAGTGATCAGTACAGCACAAATTTACCAGGGCCCTAATTGTTCATACACATGTGACCTGGTCATTAGAGCTGTACAAACTGTTTAGTTGGATCAAGCTCATCTCAGGTGAGGGTTATTGGTGTTGATTAGGCTGATTAACCATTCCAAGTAAAGAAACAGCTGCCTGGATTTGTGTTTATTGCTGCTTTTTTTAGACTGTGGAGAACAGCAGTTCACACAAATCAAGCCGCTGTTTGTTGATTTGTTTCATTTTAGCTCAATCAACAGCAATGACCCACACCTGGTTGTCAGAACCTCATCACTTGTGTTCAATAAGCGGAACGCTCTCTCGGGGTGCTCCGTTTTTTTAAAAACACAATTACTACTGTATTTTTTTAAATGTAAAGTTACTGACACATTATTTTGGCTTAGCATCTTGAGGCATGAGTCATATTTATCAAGTTATAAAGTCTTCTCTAGATGACAAATGTTTCCTTTCTAATACTAAAAAAAATATAATCAGTTGTAAAAAGTCAAAATGACAACATAAATTATTTGCAGGTTGGCCATTTTGACCTCCTGGGATGCAGCTCAGAACTTGACTCGCAACTCTTAGGAACCACTCGCATTGTGCGCATCGTTCAATTGGGAAAAGCTACGAAACGCACTGGGGTGCTCTGAACGCACTCCTGATTTCTGTGGAGAACTCAATCTGAATAATCGGTTCATGCAGCACTATTAGCCATTTCAATAATGTACCTAAACCAGGGAGGTTCTGAAAACCAGGGCTGTATTCAGAGCTAGAGGATGTTTCAAGTCATGCAGCCAAGCCTGTCCTCTGCTGTGTCTCGCAGGAGAGGGGATGTTTCCCACCCCCCTGTATGCCCACACTGGGCGCGGTGCATTTGCCAAGGTGTACGACCCGGCCGAGGACACCTTCCTCCTGATGGATGCCCTGGAGCAAGATGCAGAACTGCTTCTTCAGAGAGAGTAGGTCCAGCATCAGCTTTAACATTTCTACCTGTTGTTGATCACACTTACTGTAACCTGTCATTCATGCTACTTTAAAGGACATACAATAACTTCTCTTTCAATGATTTACATTAGGTGGTGTTTTTGTTTACAGTGCTGTTCTTGAGTCCCAGATAAATTAACTTATTTATCATATGTAATCTGTTAGTACTCTTCTGTGTCCTAAAACGAGATGATAATATTGCATTCTGTAGAAGCCTCTCTGTGCATCCTACTCCTGCAGATCGGAACCCAGATCTGCTGTCAATACCTCCTTGGCTGTATAAAATCCACAAACTGGCAGCTTCTGTTGTGGATGTTTCTGATGGTCTCAGAACATGTGTTTTCTCTGCTTTTGCGCAGTCCCTCTGTCTGCCTGGAGGTTGGTTCTGGTTCTGGTGTCGTTTCTGCCTTCGCTGCTTCATTCATTGGGCCTAAAGCGGCCTACTTGTGAGTATTGCTACATGTAAAGGTTTTATATAAACAAGTGTGCATTGACCCTGCTGTGTAAAGTACAATGCAAACCTTCATGATTTCTCAGGTTCAGCCTCTGTAAAATATACAGGTAGTTCAGGGAAGCTGTTGTGCATGTACTGTATTGTACAACAATGCAGAAAGATGAGAAAAACCGAGAAAGCAAAGATTTAGTTTTTTAAATGGCACTGTCAGGATGTGAGTGGTGTGTGTGTACAAAGTGAATGTCCAAAACAGTATTTATAATTCAAAACGTCTGTGGTTTATTTCAGAACACAAAAGAATTGCTCCACCCCAATACCAGCAACGGTATAGGGTTAGGTCTACAGCAGGTATTGCAGTCCCAAACACAAAATGAAACACTCCAGTAACCACAATCCTCCATGCACGAAACTGTGCTCTTCTGTGGGGAAAGTGGTGAGTGTACGTATCTGCGACCCCTTTGTACTAGCAGAACTTCGTCCCGCGATCGGACTGGCGCTCTGTATTTATCCAATCGCTGCTTGGCCTGCAGCAGATCACAATGAAGTCATTCCATGTATGTGCAGATACCCGCTTCCCCCAAGATGACTGACCTCTGGTTTCCACCTACTATCGACTCAGCCAGTCTAGGGGGAAGCATACCACCCACCTTACACAGTGCCTTTTCTGGCTGAGAGGGGGATTTACAGCTCAAATACCTTCTCTCTCATGCACAGGCACCAAAAACTTTATTTTTTTATTTTTTTTTTTTATTACATGTGAAAAACAAGTATGTCTGTAACATGCATGCAGTAAAATCAGTATAATGAAAAAGTAAATTCACATATAGACATCATGTGCCCCATTTAATTTGGTCAAGTGCTTTTCTTGGTATGTAAAGATGTAAGTGTTGACGCCTCTATATAATCAAGATGTTTTATGTAGAGCCCAGTGGTTTAGCTAAATGCCTCAAGAAGAAATTGATTACACAAAAGCACATATGCTTCTCCCCATAGACACAAATGTATTTGTATCCCTGTTCTCATACACTGATCTCAGTTGAAGCTGAATTGTCTCTATCTCATGTCAAGCTGTACAGATATCAACCCCTTAGCTGCTGCCTGCACTACAGAGACTGCACGGTGCAATGAAGTCAGTGTTCAGCCAGTAATCACTGATTTGGTAAGTAATAATATAGATTTTTTATTTTTTTAACCACTAATTACTCAAACATGCTGACTTTCAGTTCTTAAACTTTAACCTCTAGGGCACAGTGCCTCATATTTACTTAGCTCTAACCACACTGACTACTTCCCAGTCCCTCAGCTCTAGCCACTAGATCACACTGCTGCCCTCCTAGTCCCTCAGCTCTAACCACGAGACTTCAAGACTTCCACCAATTTGTGCTGTCTGTTTTAGGTCAGTGCACTACTGCCCAGGCTTCTAGAGAAGGTGGACATTCTACTCTTCAACCCCCCCTATGTTGTGACTCCATCTGAGGAGGTGAGGGAGACATGGGATGCAATGGAAAGACTAGCCAGGTTAACTTGGACAGTGCACATTACTACCATCCAGTGGTGAAACTGCAGTAATAAATAGGTAAAAGACACTCATTTGTATTTGGGGAGTGAGACTGGAGATTTACAATAATGCCCGTGCGTTTCCTGTTGCAGGTAGGAAGCTGTGGTATCGAGGCCTCATGGGCAGGTGGGAGGCGGGGTAGAGAGGTGATGGACAGGTTGTTTCCTCTGGTTCCCCAACTCCTGTCCAATCAGGGGCTTTTCTATCTGGTTACCGTGCAAGAGAATAACCCAGGTAAGAAGCTATACTTAAATGCAATTTACACAGGGTTACAACTTTTATAAAGTATTACTATGGAGAAGATTATTTGCTATTAAATCGCCCCTTACCGTACTATTCAATTTTAATTATCTTTAGATTATCAAATAACAAAAACTATGATAACTGACATTTATTATTGATAATGCTGAAAATGCCCCAAACCGTCCATTATAATTAGTTTTCAAAAAAACAGTACACCAAAGAGTCGCAGTGTTTATTTACTTGACTTAGACGTCATAATTAACATATAAAATATGAAAACACGTGTCACTTTTGCTGCTGGTATTTGATGTACTGCATAATGAAACTAGGTATGTAAATATCATTTAATTAGGTATTTGATTATACTCTAACCCTAACACGTTCTGAGGGCACAGATGATCCTGGGATGCACACATACATCTTTGCCAGTTTTGAGAGCCTGTGAAAGCGCTGTGTATCAGCCTTCCACCATTCCAATGGATTGCACTCAAATGTCTCTGTGCATGATGTTAGCTAGGAACATTCTCCTTATGTTCCCTCTGTCGCTACACAACACACAAAATAATATTTGTCACATTTTATGGGATGTATGTGAGCGATTTATGCGGTTGTTTTTCTCTAGGTTAAACTAATTAAATGTATACTAAACTTTTTGAGAATGTATATTTTAAACAATTAAACGTTTAAACTATTACATCCCTAAACAAAACTGGGAAACTGTTCCTGGTCAAAAATACTTTGAAACATTTCTTCTTCGTGAACCTTGAGTATAATCAAAGGTCTGCGTTTTCTGTTGCAGAGGAGATTATCAGCTTGCTGGGGAAGGCTGGACTGAAGGGGATTAGGGCTCTTTCTCGACAGGCTGGAAGGGAAACTCTGTCCATTCTCCGGTTCTCGAAATCCTGAGCCCACTCTGCTAAACTCAGCTGGTCCTTCAGGATAATAACCCAGACCTTTTCATCTGTAACACCCCTGCATTATGTAGGAGGGCATTGTGTTGGTGTTAGGGGAATACCTGGACCTGTATCGAAGATTTTCTAGCATCGGGCATGATGTGAGTGGGGCCGCTGCATAAGGATCCTGGGCAACTGTATCACCACAGCAAGGTTGTGGCAGTGTGAACCTAAACCAAGTGGCAGAGCTAAGCTGAAAACTGAGATCCTGTGTCAACATTTTCATTAAATGAGAAAATATTTTGTGGATGTCCTCATCACTCTGGTTAAGCTTACATCCTCCAAGCTTGAAATTACCAGCATGTTTTGATTTGTAATACAAAGTGTATGAGTATCCCGGTTCTGTTTTAATCCCAGTCCGTTTCAATTCTGTGTTGGCCGTTTTGTCATTCTCTGGCACTACACACAATTTAAAAAATAAAGTATTAATTTTTTTACACAGATAGTTTTTGCCCTTTTTTTTTATCTCAAGGTAAACTGCGTTCCAGCACTTTAAGCGTTACAAAATGTAAATGTTTATGACTCAGTTAACACCAATCTTGGACCACCTTATTTTTGCAAAAAACACTTTGATGGAGTACTAATAAAAGTACTGGTCAGCAAGCATGGGAGTTAGACATGAAATAAAGAGCCCCAAAATTGGGCTTTTATGTTGACAAGGTCCTTAGTGGATAACCTGCATAAAAAGGCCATCTGTATTTAGCCCAACTTTTAATTTATTTAAAGCTCGTTTTATTTAAGCAATATGGCACAACAGAATGTGTGTCGCTGTGGGATATCGCTGTGCCTTAGGATACGTTGCGAGACATGAGGTCAAGCCAGGTACATTAAACCGCCTGAGAAGTAGCGATAACACTCAATAGTGCACACCCTGGAGGGCCTTATTGTGATTTGTAATTTGAAATTAAAAAAAAAAAAAAAAAACTTAATGGTATAGTCACTCGCACTGGGAAAGGGGTTGACAACATTGATTACAAAAAATACCATTTAAATCTGCAGAGAGATAGAGCAACCACACATTTGATTTATTAAACAGGAAGTATGTCTTGTTAAGAACATTCTTTGACAGAAGTTAGTTTATCGTGCTTATCATAATCTGGGGTGTTTGGAGGTATGTCAAATTTATATTTTTACATCTAGATTTTCAGATTACTGATAGGGAATGTATGTCAGTATTGTGTGTTTCTTATTACCTCAACCAAATCCATTGTGAAAGTATGTGATTTCTGCTGCTTTATAACAAGACTGATAGGACTGGTATTCCTCGTTGCAGTAACGCCATTGGTACTTCCAAAAAGTGAGTATATCCTGGTGTGAGCATCACAACCCTCCATCCATCTTCTGCAGGTTTTGCTGTCAACATTATTATTTTTTTATTCTATTTAGTTTTAAATCTTAATTTAGACAAATGCAATGGGGGGAAAAAACAATAAACAGTAATGGCAACTACTAAATGATTATTATTATTATTATTATTATTATTATTATTATTATTATTATTATTATTTTTTTTTTTTTTTAAGTAGATTTTGTAAACTAAATATAAATAAATAATACTAAATAAAAACATGCAGACACAGTCTCACGTCCTGTACACACCCACATGTTAAAGTTGCAGCTTCCTCAAGGGGGCAATGTTGTACAGATTTTTCAGTGCAGGTTTATTTGATGGATTTGATAGAAAAAAAAATTAGCCCAGCGCTAGAAAATAATGGTGTTAAAGTGCTTCAAAAATCTCTGCAGTTATTGCATTATCCTGAAATAAGTGTGCAGTCAAAACAAGCCAAGAATGAGGGCTGTGCAGATTCTCAAAACATTAGAGTAATTTCGTTTAATAATTTCTTTGTTGACAGACTGTACTCTGATTCACAGATATGGAAACATTCCGGAACTATTCTGAATCGTATTTGAAGCGGTTCTGTTCGCTGGTGGAACTAGAGCCGTATTAACCTGTGGTGTGGTGTCTGAGCCTTATTATTTAAATAATTCTGGTCAGATACAAACTTTACATGAACCCCATTTGACTTGGAAAATACTGGCAGGGATGGAGTTAAATTCTCCTCCCTGCCCAGGTTGATTGCCCCAGGTGGGAGCAATCAACTAATGTAATTAATCAATTATCATTTAGCCACCTGGCATAAAAGGAGGCCTCAGGCTCTCAGTAGAGAGAAGGGAGCTGAGGAAGCAGGATGGTGGGTTGGTGTTTTGAAATTTTGAAATTTTGAATCTTTGAATCCAGTGAAGGCATTGCCCAGCCTGGAAACCTTATTTTTGTAAGTTTTGTTTTCTTTGTTTAGGTATTTGTGTTTAAACATCTTTGTTTTGGCCCTTGTGCCCTTTTATTTTTGTGTATTTATAATAAAATAATTATTATAAATACACAAAAATAAAAGGGCACAAGGGCCAAAACAAAATACTTGTGTGTTCCTTGTCTATTTGTTTTGGCCACTGTGCTGTTTTGTTTGATAGTGTTTTGTTTCCTGTTTGTTCAAACTTTATTTTGTTCATTTATTATTAAAACTAGGTGTATGTAAGTGAGCTTCTTCCTCTTTATTTAACAACTACGTCAAATATTGAAGCAGGTTATATATTTATAATCTACTGGTTATTTCAAGTTTGCTACAACAATACAACTACGACTAGTAATAATGAACTTGTTATGAGTGCTGGTTAGTGAGTGAGTGGTATCCCACAAACAGTGTTTAATTTACTTCAAAATAAATTAAATGTTTGTTTTGTAAAAAAAAAAAAAGACCATGTACAGCATTTACATCGATAAAGAATATATTGATAATAATATTAAACAGCTGCCTGCAAAGAAGAATATATTGATAATATTAAACAGCTCTGCAAAGAATTTCTTTTGCTTTATAGCCTATAGCGCTTTTTTTTTTTTTTTTTTTTTTTTTTTTTTTTGAGTTTTACAGTTTTTTACTGCTTCTGACACAAATGACATGAAATGGTAACAAATGTTTCAAGATGTTTCATCAGGTAGTGTTTCACAATGACGAATGTAGCAACATTCGCTAAACTCGGCTTCTCTGTGCTCATTCTTTCCCATATGATTTGTTAAAAGCATCAACGTTCCTCTGTAGAAGCTGGCGGCACAGCTAGCGAAATGGTAGGATTATTGTCTATCAACACAGTTCCAGTGTTGTCTTAATTTGTGGATTTATTTGACTTATCTGTGTCACTGTTTTAGAAGAACGATGAGATTCAAGGTGTGTGTGTGTGTGTGTGTATGTATGTATGTGTGTATATATATATATATATATATATATATATATATATATATATATATATATATATATATATATATATATATATATATATATATATATATATATATTAATGTCTGTGTGAGTGTTTTCTTCTCGCCCCCCGTTTATAAAATGCGTGGGTATTGGCCATTGGCCCACCCACCTCCAGCGCCTATGGCTACATCCACGCTGTAATCCCCGTCTGACACACTGTGTTATATATCGTAATATTCACTTACAAAACTCAAAATAGAAACGTTATTTCTCTCTGTGGTTTTTCAAGTTACTTCCTGAAAGTAGATTTTTTTCTCAAGACTACTGCAAGAGCTGATTCTCCTTTATAACTCCTGTCTCTTTTAGGTGACCAGTTGGATCCATGCTGGATCATCCCACAAGTTACTCTCACATTTTGGAGAGGCCAATAGAGGAACAGTGATATTGCACTTTACCATGCTGATTCCAAGCCTTTACTGTGCATTTACTGTACTCCGCCACACTTATCTGTGATGTTTTTACTTACCGGAACTTGTGCTTTCCAATGTACATGTTTAATAGAAGTAGAATTTAAACACAGCATCTTATAAAAAACACTGAGGGGACAGAAGCCCCAGCCCTGACAGTTTAATAGTATTACTGCACTGGGATTTTATTGTATCATCCAGTAAAAATAAAGTGTTAAAGACAATAACAGGTGATGAAAATGTAAACGAAGGAAAGGATAAAATATATTAAGATCTTATCATTCAAATACAAGCAATCTGTTTAAAATGATGAGCTAGCATGCTGAATACAGACCTGCACAGTACTGTAACAATGTCAGGCATCATAGGGATGTCATTAAAGGGGGTATTCTGCCTAGGAAGTCTGTTAAAGCAAGATAATCAGTGAAATAACTTTTTAATACGTTAAAGATAAACACACTTCTGCAGACATCAGTCACAACCTCAAGACCATTTGGGGCCACCTACAACATGTCAAGTAAAATTGCCAGTTTTGTCACAGACAGCGCTTCCAGCATGGTTCCAGCCACAACCCCAAGCTTCTCAGGACTCCAGTGAAAATGACCTTAATGGTGTGTCAGTGTTAGGAGATGGTGACAGTGTGTCAGATCACAGTCCCTTGGAATACCTGCCTCAATACAAGCATTATTTTTCACATTCACTTCAACTTGTTGCTAGGGACGGACTCAAACCATCAACACTGTAAGGTTTTATATACATTTTAGACTTTTATATGTGCCTTTTAAGTGGTAATTAATCAGCAGGAATTCAGCACATGCCCTGGAATGCATCATAGCTCATACAATTGGGTTGTGTGTGTAAAAGGGGGACGAATGGATGTGAATGCTGGTCATACATTTCAAGCTAAGGTTAATGTTACAGCAAAGCAGACTGTATGTGACAGACAAAATTATTTGCCTTAAATAAAAACATGTTGCAATGTGTGGGTTTATTTTTCAATGTTTTCTGCTGTAGTTTGAACTGGCCCATTTTCAGTATGATAAATTATTTATATTTGTTCAAAAGTGTTTAAAACTATGTCATGTAGGGTTACGAATGGCAGACACTGTTTCACTATTTCCTAGTTCCTCAGTATAGAATGGAGAGATAAACAATGCATTCTTGACTGATTGCTAGGAGATAGTAGAGAGGCCATGGGGGAGCTGTGAAGCAATTCAAATGTGTTTTTTTTAAGAGCTGAGATAGGAGAAAAAGAGGGTTTTATGATTTTAGGTGTAACTTATGTGATTTTCTGAAATGTGGGTGTAAAGCTGATGCATATATATTCTGTATGTTGCTGTGACTCTGTGCTCAGAAACTAAACATCTACATGCCAGCTCAGACATACCATCTCTGATGCCAGAGGAGTGCCCAGAAATTAAATACCTACTCTGAAACCACTAAAGGGACTCATTGCTGTATTCAAAACTATGTTTCCACAATAAAGACTCTGCTAGTTTCAACAATCTCTGTCCATACTCTTTTATTCTAAAGAAGATGAACCTTACAGTACAGACCACCAATATCCTGATCAAAGTCTCATGCATTGTAGCCCACATCCAGAAGTCTACAACAGCCACTGACCTCCTGGAAGACCAGCCCAAGGCCCAGTCTGCCAAAGTTGCACATTGGAATAGTCAGATCAAGATGGTAAGAAGTTTACTAAGCATTGACAAGATAAAGCTTGACTCCCTAGATACAACTACCCTCACTGCTAGAGGCAGACTTGTTCCCAATGATTTTATCAGCATCATGACTCCCTTTAAGGAAGTTACAGACAGGATACAGGCAGACCAAGTTGTCCCCTCTATCCATGGGATCAAGAGACACCTCAGTTTCCCATCAGAGTAAAAGGAACTTGTGATTGCTCTCATGAGTTCCATTGAAAAGTGGCTATCAAATTATGCGGACAGGACCACTTATCAGAGAGCAGCTGTTCTAGATGCACGCCTCAAGGAGGAACTCCTCACCCTGGCCAGCACCTTCACCGTAGTTTCACAAGGCCATCCCCAGGTAGATGTCTTCTTCAGCTCTTCATAAGAAGCTGCATATTCCCCTTCTTTGAAGTTGAGCCCCAAGTTGATGCCACCAGTCCACGTGCTCAAGAAACCAACCTAAAAGAACCGTGCATACCCTACCATCAAGATACTCTTGTATTCTGGAAAGGCAACTAGCACCAATTTCCCCAGCTTTCCCAGCTTGCTCAACACTACCTGTGTATTTTCTTTCACCCTGAGCGGACAAGGATGCCTGACAGCAACTTCAAACATTGATGTTTATCAGTGGTTTGGTGTGATCTGTAACACAGTACTTTTCTGTAGTTCAATACACATTTTGCAAGAAAAAATAAAACTATGGATTGTGTTATATCTGTTTGCATAAATCTATTGTGCATGCATTAAATGCATGCATGCAATGTTTTTAAATTAATGTTTAGAAATTAACTTCTGTTTCTGCTTGAAAGTTGGTTCTGTTGTTGCACTGACACCTCGGAAGATGGTATCAAGATAAGTTAAGCAAGAGCAAAAGCAAGCAAGATAAAGCTACTTTGCAAAAACCACAGGGCATATAGATATAAACACCTATGTTGCATGTAGGTTTGTTGCAAGAGCAGCTCTGGGTGACAAAACCACCCTGGATGAAGTGAAATTACATCAGACGTCCCTACTTCTGTTCTGTGCATGTCTATTCTTCTGCCTTTCACAATTTCAAAGCAACTGCATTTCATAACCCCTCTGCAGATATATTGAGTTACATCAATTACATGCCGAGTTCTCAAAATTTACCAGCTAAAGGGAAGTGCTTATGTCTGAATCCACTGGCTTTGCCTATAAAAAACTGAAAATAAGATTTCACTCCCAAAGATAAAACAAATTGATAATGTAAAGGGGCTTCTTCCTTTTCATTTTCTGTGTCTCTAATGTTAACAAAGGTTACTAGTGTGCTTCCATGCTGGTTGAAGTATTCCTTCACAGACGTGCCTTGGAACGTTGTCCCTCATTGAGAATACGCTACATCCTCTTGCTGACACGCTGTGATATCTATCTATTACATTATTCGTCTGCGGTTTTTCAAGTTCATTTCTGAAAGTAGTTTTTTCTTTAATATCTCGACTACTACAAGAGCTGCTTGCTGCCCGTTTTTAAAACATTCTTCTTTGTAACTCCTGTCTCCTTTAGGTGAGCTCACAACCGGTTGGATCCATATGCCCCCAAGCACCCCCCACTTTTGCAAAACCCATTCAAATCTCCAGATACTGTAAACAATGCTGGATTGTCCCATGCATTACCCTCCTATTTTGGAGGGGCCAATACAGGAACAGTGATATTCCCCATTGCCATGTTTGCCAACTGCCAGTTAATTTTTATTGGCAGCAGATGGAGAGCAAACTGATTTGAATTGGATCTCTGTCAGCCCCAGTTAACATTGCCAGTTTGCAGGAATCACTCTCTCCAAGAGTCACAAGTCAGGACAGCAAAACAGAGACTGTATGAGACATGAAAAATAATTTGCCTTAACTGAAAACTTATTGCAACGTGCAACTGGCCCATTTTCAACATGAGAAATTATTTATATTTGTTCAAAAGTGTTTAATACTACGCCATGTAGGGTTACGAATGGCAGACACTGTTTCACTATTTCCTAGTTCCTCAGTATAGAATGAAGAGATAAGCAATGCTGCTTTTCTGTTCTCACAATATGCCAGAAATGTTGCAGAAGGAGACACTGCCATGTTTAGAAGAAAAAATCTCTTGCCTTGTGGATGTTCCCGAGTAAAAGTGGAAAAAAAAAACTATTTGAATACATTTTAAAAAATGACTGTGATATGGACAACACAAAATACAGCAAAAATAAAGCCACATGTTTCTTGTAAACAACAGGGGGTTCTGTAGCAATTGAACACTTCTGAAAGAGCAGACCCATCTTGTAGAGGAATTGCCTTGAGTGTTCTGTTTTTCCAATAATCCTGATTTAATATCATTGCTCTTTGTATCTAATTTTTCCTGGCTTTCAGCTTGTCTGAACTGTACAGTCTTCCTTGTTCCACTAACCCTAACCCTAACCCTAACCCTAACCCTAGCTCAACTTAAAAGTTGATTGAGAGAAAATGGTAATAACTCATTGTTGAAGAAACAGAACTCAGAATGATTGCAAACACCATAAAATGGAAAAAAAAATCTAATGACATTTTAAGCTACTTACACTTTAATCTTTAATATACCTTTTGTATCATGTACTTTGCTTTATTGTACTTTGCTGCATGTTTGCCATTGAATACCACAGTAAGTTTTTCTGTAGCAATTCCTAACACATAGGTCACTCCTGCATAATGAGCATGTTTAAATGACTGCTTAGGTAAAACAAAACAAATTCATGTAGAAACATTTCATGGTGCTACATTTTTGACGTTTCTGTCAAAATGATACCTGTTACCAGGGCAATGAGAGTTGCAAAACATGCTCAGAGTAGCCTGAGGGAAGGGAGGCCTTTCCTCGTTCACTCCACCATTGTGCAACTGAATGTCTTCTGCCTGAAGTAAGAGTTAAAAGTTATTTGGCTCTCCTCTTCTGTATCAGCGAGAGAGGCAGCAATAACACTGCAGTGAGATTCAAGCTTTCATTAAAAAGTACATCTATAAGAAACTGTAAGTCAAACTAGCACCTTCTTCAGGCTTTCATTGAAAAAAGAAGTGGTACACATGGCTTTTTGCATGGTAAAACTATGAATTTACAAAATGCTTAACCATGTTTTTATTTTAATCTGCTTTATCATACTACCCTTTCCCATACTTTCTCTACTCCTCAGTTTGTGTTGTACGTATGCATGTGTGTGCACAGGTGTGATACATTTATTAAACATGGGCTATCAGATAAAGCCACTATACTATAGTCTATAGAAAGTTGTTTCATCGGCTTTCGTGTGGGAACTTGTATGTTGAAATACAACCACTTCCTCTCTTTCCTGTCAATGAAGTACAGATAACTATACCTAATCTCATTAGAAACTATGAAGAAGACAGCAAGCAGTCACTAGAGTCCAATCATTCTGTTCAAATAAACCCCAACGAGCACATACCACTTTCCAGTGGCACAGGTATGTACTGTCATTTCTGTAGCATGTAACTGGGCTTACTTTCTTAGTTTATTAGTAGTAGCATTATTATTATTTTTTATTATTTTTATTATTTTTTATTACAGCAGTAGTATAAATAGTAGCTGTTGCAGAAGTAGGCGTAGTAGTCATTGTCATAGTATTAGAAATAGTTATTAGTATTTTTTTGTATTATTATATACTGATGCTATCCTAAATTTAAGTACAATGTTAAATGGGTTTCCAAGTGCAAAGTAAGAAAATGGTTGATATCTCCTTTTTATTTGGCGTTACACCAACAATATTTGCATTGCTAACGTATTTTGAAGATTTTATTTACATTATAAACCTGTCAAAATATATTCAAAATAATACTCTCTGAACACTGATTATGTTTGATTGCATTTAAAAAAAAAAAAAAAAAAAAAAATACTGAACTGGATTTAAGTTATATTACAGCCTACCAATAATTGTATAGTATTGCTGTTTCCATTTTTTGTGAATTTAATATGAATTGTATCCACCTTGACATCAGAATCAGTTTTAAAAGCAATCTATTGGTTTTGTTTTTCAAACCTGACATAATTTTAGAATGTTATCATTGCTTCTGAACAAAAAGTCAGCTACATATTTGAAAAATGTGCTCTGTACCTGAGTTTATAACAACAGTATATAAACGCATACACTTTTCTCAAGCTCTTGAATCTAAATGTTCGATTTCAATTGTTTTTCTTTTCCTTTCTCAGGGATCCTCTCGATGGCAGGATTTGACAGGGACACTATGAATGCTTCATTATTCAGTACACCAGCTAATTCCATAAGCCCTAACATCACACAACCCTCTTCAGAGACTCTACGCGTGGCACAGATTGGAATAGCCACCCTGATATTCTTGGTTGGATTGCCTCTAAATGTCTTGGTTATTTGGGTGCTGTGTTTCCGCAGCACCAGAAAGAATAGCTTTGGGCTGTACGTGCTGAACCTGGCCTTTGCTGACTTGGTATTAGTGATGCGTATCCCACTGGCCATTGCATACCTGGTTGCCTATTACCAATGGCACTTTGGCTATATCGCCTGTAAGATCGTCATGTTCCTGAGAGTGTTGGGCCTGTATGCAGGGGCTTTCCTTCTCTCCGCCATCAGCCTGGAGCGATGCCTCTGTCTCTTGCACCCTGTATGGTATCGTCTCCGCAGGCCTGCCTGGGTTGTCCCTACCATCTGCGGGTCCCTGTGGTGCCTCTCCTCATTCCTCAGCTTCCCATACCTGCAGTCCAGCCAGGTCAGCAAAGGCCAATGTCTTGAAAAATCCAAGTCACCAATAGGGCTTTTTGTAACAGAAACAGTGTTGGGGTTCCTGATGCCCTTGCTGATCTTCATCTCCTGCAACTTGATGGTCTTGCTAAAGGCAAAGCAGGGCTACTCCACAAAGCATGCCAAGCTGTTTAAGGTGCTCACCTTTACCGTGGTGGTGTACCTCACCTGCTGGGTCCCCTACCACACGTTTCGTTTCCTTATGTCACTTTACAGTCCCTATCCTCAGGACAAAGTATATGGGGTGGCGAAAGAGGGGGTTTATTTCTCCCTGTACCTGGTTTACTTGAAGAGCAGCCTCAACCCTGCACTTTACGTCTTAGCCGGAAAAGATTTACGCAGCACTGTGAAAGCATCACTGATGTCAGCAATCGAGGGGATCTTCAGTGATGAAACATCTGATTTGAAACACAGACGATCCTTAAAGGCACAAGAGTCACTGGTCTAGTGAACATTCAAGTCCAAGGTAGGATAAATGCTTAACGTTCTCCCCACCCTAATGTGTGTACAACACTTTATTAGACTGGCTGAAAACAGTATCAGAGGTGTACTGTATGCTGCCATGCAGTACCCTTATTTAAAACTACTGCTAAATACAGTAATACTAATCTAGACAAAAAGAGACAACAGGAGTTACCACATAAGAACATAAGAACATAAGAAAGTTTACAAACGAGAGGAGGCCATTCGGCCCATCTTGCTCGTTTGGTTGTTAGTAGCTTATTGATCCCAAAATCTCATCAAGCAGCTTCTTGAAGGATCCCAGGGTGTCAGCTTCAACAACATTACTGGGGAGTTGATTCCAGACCCTCACAATTCTCTGTGTAAAAAAGTGTCTCCTATTTTCTGTTCTGAATGCCCCTTTTTCTAAACTCCATTTGTGACCCCTGGTCCTTGTTTCTTTTTTCAGGCTGAAAAAGTCCCTTGGGTCGACACTGTCAATACCTTTTAGAATTTTGAATGCTTGAATTAGGTCGCCACGTAGTCTTCTTTGTTCAAGACTGAACAGATTCAATTCTTTTAGTCTGTCTGCATATGACATGCCTTTTAAGCCCGGAATAATTCTGGTCGCTCTTCTTTGCACTCTTTCTAGAGCAGCAATATCTTTTTTATAGCGAGGTGACCAGAACTGCACACAATATTCAAGATGAGGTCTTACAAGTGCATTGTACAGTTTTAACATTACTTCCCTTGATTTAAATTCAACACTTTTCACAATGTATCCGAGCATCTTGTTAGCCTTTTTTATAGCTTCCCCACATTGCCTAGATGAAGACATTTCTGAGTCAACAAAAACTCCTAGGTCTTTTTCATAGATTCCTTCTCCAATTTCAATATCTCCCATATGATATTTATAATGTACATTTTTATTTCCTGCGTGCAGTACCTTACACTTTTCTCTATTAAATGTCATTTGCCATGTGTCTGCCCAGTTCTGAATCTTGTCTAGATCATTTTGAATGACCTTTGCTGCTGCAACAGTGTTTGCCACTCCTCCTACTTTTGTGTCGTCTGCAAATTTAACAAGTTTGCTTACTATACCAGAATCTAAATCATTAATGTAGATTAGGAATAGCAGAGGACCTAATACTGATCCCTGTGGTACACCGCTGGTTACCACACTCCATTCTGAGGTTTTTCCTCTAATCAGTACTTTCTGTTTTCTACATGTTAACCACTCCCTAATCCATGTACATGTGTTTCCTTGAATCCCAACTGCGTTCAGTTTGAGAATTAATCTTTTGTGCGGGACTTTGTCAAAAGCTTTCTGGAAATCTAAATAAACCATGTCATATGCTTTGCAATTATCCATTATCGATGTTGCATCCTCAAAAAAATCAAGCAAGTTAGTTAGGCACGATCTCCCTTTCCTAAAACCATGTTGACTGTCTCCCAGTACCCTGTTACCATATAGGTAATTTTCCATTTTGGATCTTATTATAGTTTCCATAAGTTTGCATATAATAGAAGTCAGGCTTACTGGTCTGTAGTTACCTGGTTCAGTTTTGTTTCCCTTTTTGAGTTTTGTTTGCTGGTTCAGTTTTGTTTCCCTTTTTGGAATATTACGTTTGCAATTTTCCAGTCTGTCGGTACCACCCCTGTGTCAAGAGACTGCTGCATGATCTTGGTTAGCGGTTTGTAAATTACTTCTTTCATTTCTTTGAGTACTACTGGGAGGATCTCATCTGGCCCAGGGGGATTTGTTTATTTTAAGAGCTCCTAGTCCCTTTAACACTTCTGCCTCAGTTATGCTAAAGTTATTTAAAACTGGATAGGAACTGGATGACATGTGGGGCATGTTGTCAGTATCTTCCTTTGTAAAAACTTGTGAAAAGTAATCATTTAACATATTTGCTATTTTTTTTTCTTCCTCTACGATTTTGCCATTTGTATCTCTTAAACATTTAATCTCCTCTTTGAATGTTCTCTTGCTGTTGTAATATTGGAAAAACATTTTGGAATTGGTTTTAGCTCCCTTAGCAATGTTCATTTCTATTTCTCTCTTGGCCTTTCTAACTTCCTTTTTGACTTGCGTTTGCAGTTCCGTGTACTCTTTCTGCGTACTTTCTTTTCGGTCCTTTTTTAATGCTCTGTAAAGTGCCTTTTTTCGCTGAATATTTTTTTTAATTGATCTATTAAACCATTTTGGCAATTTAGTTTTACATTTAGATTTGTCTACTTTAGGGATGTAATTGTTTTGCGCCTCTAGTACTACATTTTTGAAGAACAACCATCCTTCTTCTGTGGGTGTTTTCTCTATTTTACTCCAATCTACTTCTGTTAGTCTCTGTTTCATGCCTTCATAGTTTGCTTTT
Source organism: Polyodon spathula (assembly GCF_017654505.1). Classification (NCBI taxonomy): domain Eukaryota; kingdom Metazoa; phylum Chordata; class Actinopteri; order Acipenseriformes; family Polyodontidae; genus Polyodon; species Polyodon spathula. Next base: position 8,988,837 of record NC_054548.1, read on the forward strand.
CTAAAATTGTAAACCTTAACTTTAGTCTTTACTTTTGGGGATTTAAAAAACACTTCAAATGAGACCATGTTGTCGTCTGAGTTTGCCAGTGGTTCTCTGACCTCTGTTTTAGTTATTCTATCTTAGTTATTTGAAAACACTAAATCAAGGCATGCCTCCCCTCTAGTGGGTGCCTTCACAAATTGTGTTAGGAAGCAGTCATTTGTCATTTCCACCATTTCTATTTCATCCTTCGCGCTACCCACCGGGTTTTCCCATTTTATTTGGGGGAAGTTGGCTTCTCCTTTGCTACACACATATTTGTGTCGCTTTGAAAACCTATGTCAAAAATAGTCCCGATATTTAAACAAAACCGTGGCCAAGGCAGTTGCTCCTCTATTTACAAATCAGCAATGGGTAGGTGCCAGGAAACTATGACCATTCCCAGCTAATTTCTGTTTTAGGAAGAACAATTTGCAACAGAACCAAGCAGCCTTGCTGTTACTGTGATGAACTTGGAAAACCTGGGTACAATCTTTGTAGAACTGCCCAAGGAATGTCCTGTAAAATCATTTTTAATATAAAATATTATTTATATTTGTTACATGAAGTATTTATTTTATGCTTTATTGACCCATACAGCTCAGGAGAACCAGGAACTCGAGATTGGATATCAGCGAGCTACCGGCCTTTGGAGGACAAAGGCCAGCCCAGCATGGGTGTCTGCATGAGATCACCAGGCGCCTTGCCACTAGGGTCCACTGTAACACAATGAGAAACAGTCCCTGACAGTTTTGCCCCCCTAACCAGTGTGATACCCTGTGCTACCTGACTGTATGACTCACTCACGCATCTGTGCTTTTATCAGGTATGCCTGGGGACCACCTTGTCATTTTTAATAAAGAATGGCCTTTCAATGTCTTGTCACATCGATGAAATTACATGAGAGAAAGATAGACTTTACTTTCACTTTAAGCAGGGCAAAGAGTTTGCAATATTTACTCAAACTGTTAGCTAGCTCCATGACTAGGACAGAGGCTGAACTGACTCTAGCAGCAAGTGCTGAACCAAATACACATGACCAGGGTAAATTTGTAATCGATTTACCAATTTAACCTGACCACATTTTAAACATTTTCTTAAAACATCCCTGCCACCTCCACAACATACACATTTATTCATGTGTGCATATATTTTGTTCCCCTAGTGCTGCTTTTTTCATTTAACCAAATATAGATGTGCTTTGAAACACTTAATTATTATCATTATTATTATTTTTTTTAATAAGCATATGTTTCAAGTAGACTGTTTTATGTAACTAATGAACAGTCAGTAACATATAAACAGATCTGTGTAGCATTCTTGGTGTTTTTACATTACACAAACCAGTATACTGTCCTATAAATGTACCGTTCATAAATTAATGATTTTAGAGTGTGGTTATGTGTGCACATAAAAACAGGAAGGAGGTACTGTGTACACTCTGTTGTATTCAGAATGTGGTGCATATCTTTGTATCTGTAACTACCGCTTCATGTGAATAGAAAACTTTCCTGAGATGTACATTTATGCAAAGGCCAATTAAATTAAAACATAGATACATTATGTAATGTTATTACATATTGTGTCTATATATATATATATATATATATATATATATATATATACACTGTCGAGCCACATTGAGGTGGTCATGGATTGTTGATGAATCCCCAGTGATGCCTGCTAAATTCACGGCTAGACAGGTACATGGATGTAGGCTAGGGAAATAAAGTATGTATTTTTTTCTCTCTTTCACCTATCCTGTGCTTATACAGCCTGCACTAAAATATTTGGATCAGTTAGTTAACGCAGTAGGCCTTCCTTTCAGAGACCCCTGTGGAATGCACGGGATTTTTAGGAACTTAAAACCACCCATAACATCAAACACCCAGATATCAAAACTGTGCATTCATAATTTATTACTCTAAACCAAAGATGGATATGTGTAATCAAGGAGCCTTTCGAAAGATGTGTGGCAATGAATACAGTAACACCACAAGACTGTGGTTTTAATTTTGAAATGTGATGCTTAAAGGAAATTGTGACGATACAAATATTTTCATTATTCCAAACAACTGATAGGATGTGCTAACCAGGCCAGACAGACCTTTTATAACCACTGATTTTCAACACAGTACAGCAAGCAAACATACCACAACCCACCCCATGCAAACATTTTCCACACAGATCAGTCTGCTCCTCCCTCAAAACTTTATGAAATGTTTTTTAAGGACTTTTTTTTTTTAAAGCCCAATTCGATCAGATAAATTGCAGTTCCCAAAACTTTTTGTCAACTGTTTTAGCGAGGGCAAGAAGTTAAATTAGATTTTTCAAAGCACTTTTGTAATCAAGAGAATGTTTATTATTACACTTTCAAAACCAATCCCAATAACACAGTTATATAAACAAAAGTTTTGTCGGTAGGGCTCAACTGGACTGGATCCCCCAAGCTGGGGAGGTATTCACAGCAACACTTCCAGCAATGCAGATATCCATACAAATGTGTACCCCAACAAATCCTAGCATAAGCAAAAGGAATACCAGGATCCAGGGCTAGCTAACGGATGGCTCAGTAAGCTCCCAAATATGATTCTTTTGAAGTACCTTTTTTAAGGTTTTGAATGGTTTTGAAACATAGGTAGTGGTTTGCTTAAGTCTGCATAGTAATGGGAGGGGCAGGGCTAGGTGTTATTTGTTTTTTATTGATTCATTGTAATCTTGACATGGTGTAAAGACATATTTTACTTTTGTGTTTTATATTTATTTTATATTGTGGTCTGTTGAGGTCTAGATTCCCACCATCAAAGGAGCGCACCACTGTATTTCTCTGACAATTACAAAGGTATGAACTTGAACAAAGAACAGAAAAACTGATACTGAAGACTTAAGCATGATTCGCACGGGACTAAAAATCAGGTGCTTTAGAATTGGTCAAAAACAGAGGATGTCAAGTAGCCTACCAGATGTGATCTAGTTTTCATCAAGGAAAGTCGGTAAACTTGAAATGAAACGAGATGCTGTGGCTTGAGAAGACACTTTTGTGCATGATTTGTAAACAATGAACCAGATCTAAATAATGTGTGCATGATGGCACCTTTTCACCTTTTCAGTTCATATTATCTTCTTTCGCAAAGGCTACCAGCACCTTGACCATAATGGATAACTGTATAGCCCCTTAAGTAATATGTATTTTCATACATACTTTCAAATGCTCTATTCAAAGTGTCAATTTCTTTAAGAATCGGCAATTGTGTTTTGTATTTTCGCCCATCCCCAGTTTGGTTATGCCCAATCGTAGCGTTTTACAGAACAGCAGAATCTCAGGACAGATCGTACCAAATTGAATATTCTATTATGTTTTATTGTAAAGGCTGGTATTGGTTTGAGGCGAATTCAACACAAATGTTTATATCAATTCTAACATGGTCATGGTCAATTCGCATGGGACTGAAAAGACACAGGATGCCTGAGTTTGTCATTTTACAGGTTCTGATGTCCTGTAAAAAAAATCTGAAGACCACTGAGAAAATCAACTGGGATTAAAGAAATAGAAAAAAAAAGAAATAGACTATTAGTACAGGTAAAAATTCTGAAGCCATCTGTTTATGTGGTGATTTTTAGTCCTGTCCAACAGAATCCTGCGTGGGTCTGATTTTTAAGACCAGGACCCCCCTACTACAGGACTAGACCCGAACACGCAACCCACTGCAGCACCGTCGTCTTACCCATGACCCGACCCGACCCGTTTTAATAAGACCTGCAACCTGCAAGTAGGGTGTCCATATTAGGACATCTTCGTACATCAGGCAAAAAGGAGTCATTATGTCCTCCCTCTCCCTCTTATGTGCGCCCTTCTCCGAAACTCCCTCCATCACAAAATTTTGATGATCTAAAGAGATCAGCCAATGAGAACCGTTTCCAACTTTTACGCATTTTCATTGGTTAGATTAAATGCCAATCATATTACCCAGGAGACCAGCTACTAAACACATTCAATGTTTGAGAGCTGAAAAAAGTAAACAAGTGTATTTTTTAACGTTCTTTTTTGGGCTTGCTTTTCTTGTATTGAAATGTCCAATTCTAATCATTACCTCAGGAAAACGTTAATTACACTGTGTAACACAATTTTTGTTCCTGGGTAGTAAGTGTTATTTCCAAATTGCTTATGCCTCAAAAGTATAGAACATGGCTATTATTCCCCACAAACTTTGCTTTTGTGACCAGGACAGTGATATTTCAAAATATCACTATTTCCAATGGGAAAACGGGCAAATGTGTGTCTTTTCGTTCACATAAAGTCAGAAAAAAACAACATATGAATCCAAATTAACATGTATTTATACTAAAGTAATACAAAAATGACTACAAAAGATTTGGAAGGGAGTAGTTTTTCAAGATTTACGATTATACTGTATTTACAGTATAATTGTAAATCTCGAAAAACTACTCCCTTCTAAATCTTTTGTAGTCAGATTTGTCCTTTAAATCATTGCAGGAAGAGCTATTAAAAAGGCGTGCTCTGACTTTTCTGTACCACATCATGGATCATTATTGCTGAGTTACCTGTTTGACAATGTGGGCAATAATCCTTACACTAGCAGTGTACCAGAGCAGACATTTTGAAACAGACTTTATGATTGAACTTGTGTTTTCGTGGTATCGCAATTTTGTTTGGCATAATTACTTACATACCACAGTTTTCATCTGGTTCCTCAAAATAATTCCAAACCCTTGTTCCTTTGTTTAGAGATGCAATTTTATAAAAAATACATAATCAGAAGAAACACTTTTCTTATCCCATGTAGACTGAACCATACCACGCCCACTACAGCAAAAACAGAGTGCACCAATGAAACGCCAGACTGACCGAGAATAAAACATGTCCCAGTGTCAATCTTTCTGTTGCACCAATTAGAAAAACTACTTGGAGGTAATTGCCAGACCCCTTCCTTTTCATAATGTCCGCCCTTACTGTGGCACCACAGCAGTCAGATACGCGACGGACTACAGTGTATGACGATAAATCACTAAAATTAATTCATTAAAAAATATGCGTTTGGTGTAATTTGTCATGTGACCGGTTATATGTATAGCATATTATTCAACGTTTAACTACGTCTTTAGAATTTATACGTTCAAATATTTAAAATTCCCATCCCTAAAGGCTAGAGTACTGTGCGATGACTGTGTGCCACATGGACTGGCAAATGAGTACCAGGCCACTGCTTTACATAACGCAAGTCCATACTGGCCCCGTGCAAAAGTGTTGGCTGTGTTTCTTCGCCTTCTTAAAGTTTGGAACCTTATTTATGAACTTTAGCTTTGGCATCTCAGGTAGAACCACACCTAAGCAAATAGGAAATCCAGAAAAGTGTCAGCATTATCAGCACAGGGCAAATCCAGAAATACTAAATTATATGGATGTGCAAGGTATCCTAAATTTGCTAACTTTCTTTAGCTCTGAATGTTTTTTTTTTTTTTTTTTTTTTTTAAATAAAACACAAGACATGTTAGTTGTCCAATGGACCCTCTCAATATATTGCAAATATTCATTTTATATATATATGTGTGTGTGTGTGTGTGTGTGTGTGTTTATAGCTACCAAAAACATCCTTGTGAATGTATTACTAATGCAGAATCTTTTAAAGCCACTGTTATTATTTACACCAAACGCAGTACCAAATACATACAAATATTTTCACCCTGGAAGGCTGACATTTAAAATTAACCTAACAAATTTCTGCTTATTTATATTTTTTTTTTTTTTTTTTTTTTTTTTGGGGGGGGGGGGGGGTATTGAAGAGGGTCTTATTTAAATGGTACTTTTTGTAAGTTCAAGTTAAAGTTTCAGTTTTTTTTATTATTATTATTATTATATGGTACGAAAATTCCGACAAAGATACGGTTTCTATGCTTTCAAATTCAAAAGAAAATGATATATAACGGAAGCAAAGATGTTTTTCTTTACTGCATTGAAACAAACAAATCTTTAACCTGCTTGCATTACAATTCAACTGAGAAATATTAATGTGACAGATGCTGTAAATAGGTGGTACAACCATTCTGTTTGAGGTGATTGGGTTTTGAATGCATAAAGGGAAAATGTCCTCCCCTTCATGGTGTTATTGTGTTTACTTCACGTTACACAAGTGAGTGAAATATCATTTTATACATTTACAATACAACTAAAAGTTTACCACTATAATCTGGGGGCTCTTCATAAGTCTTCATTCCAGCAACAAGTTTCAGCTGATTCTGCAGGGAACCTAGAACAGCACAGTAGAGAATGAAATAACAGAAGGTATCTGCAGTTTCTCAGTGTTACTGCTGTAGAAACACGGTACCTTACAAACATCCACGGCTGCATCGTATTGGGGATATTGTGAGGCTGCAGTGGGACATTCTGGTCCTGACAGAGGAAAAGCCATAATTTTATAAAATAAATATAAATATTGTAGACCCAACAGTACATCATCATTGTGATTCAATATAGTCACTCACGTCCAGTTAAATATCAGCAATATTTAGCCCATTGTATAGTTAAATTAAATCTTATATTATCTTAAGTATCCATTTTTCATTTTGTTACAATATTTTATTAGTAATGTATTTATTTGAGTTACCTGTAACTCGTGAACTCCTGGTGAGTCGTAAGAACGTGGTTTTTAGAAACGCGAACATGATTCATTCACAGAGACAAGTCGCTTTACTTAAACGTTGCCCACACTATCGCTCTCGTTGTTCAATTTTATTGAAAAAACACTTTTTAGATGTGCATTTCTGCTCCATTCGTTTCTGTATCCAAATCGCATCATTGGTTATATTTCACGCTAGGGACTAAGTTGATTTCAGGAGGTGATGGAAAGGTATCGCTTGAACACAGATATTACATTGGCTTTATATCAACGACTGGCAGGAGTAATTAATGATGTGCCTGGTCTAGTGAAACTCTTGTGTTCATTAGATTGTTTAGCCTCTGGCTCTGTTCAATCTACCATGGGTGCAGTTGCTGGGGTTTCCCCCACATTTTAACAGGGGTTTCCAGCAGGTACTGCATACCCTGCTGAAGCTCACAGGGAATTATATTACATTCCCCACACAGTACAGTACAGGAAGCGAAAGTGGTCTTCTACCAGGTGGCTGGCTTCCCTAATGTGATGGGTGCTATGGATTGGACTCACATAGCACCACCAAATGAAAGGGAGCACATTATCCAGAATAGGAAGTATTTTAGTTCCCTGAATCTACAAATGGTGTGTGGCTCTCAAATGAGAATCCTCAATGTGGTTGCCCGCTATCCTGGTAGTGCCCAAGATAATTTTGTATTGCAATACAGTGTGCTTTTTGAAGATTTTGAAAGTAGAAAATATGGGGAAGGATGGTTGTTGCGTTTGTGGTATTACTGTAGCGAATGCAGTTACCCTCCCAAATGCGCACCAGTTTTTAATTTGTGTTGATTGATAGGACATTTTAAAAATAGCTTTGAATCAGACTTTAAAGTTATGTGTACAAATCTGTCAGGGTGTTAATGATGAAATGAAAAATTAAAGGTATGTTATTTAAACAGTTGCAGCAAGCCGTGGGCACGTATAACGCAATGTTTTTCAGAACCCCGATACCTACTATTTAAGAACTTCTTTTCATCGTTAACATCCTGTGATGGGGTACCCCTCGCCCCTGGGTGTATTTGATTTATTTGGTATAGTTTGGGTTATGTAGCACGGGTGAGTTAAAATGTATGTTAGTATGTGGGCATGAGGAAAACACAATCACTTCACATGCAGACTGTGCCAGGGCAAGATTGAATGATTAACAATCAAGTCCTGGTACAGCTGCTTAAAAGCAGCATGAATTTTTCACTGGGGTTGAATGTTCAATGTGGCGAGAAAGGGAGAGAGTCGGGAGAAATAAAACTAAAAGAATAACAATTGCTACTCGTGCTGAAACAGCTCAGCTCGATACTTGTTGTGGGTTAGTGTTTTGTTTGTCTGTTCATTTTGGCCAACTTGCTGTTTTCTTTAGTGTCAATGTTTTGTTTTTTTTTGCTCAACCTTTTTGTTTGTTTAATAAATCTGCACAACAGTGTATCTGTATTTTTGTCGAACGAACGGCCTCTTAAGGACTAAAACATTATTTGCACTTTAAAGATAAAATAAGTACAAGTCACGCTGAAATAGTTTAAACCGAAACAAATTGATTCACACAGAGACACTGGACCCATCGTTTATAGTAAAGGGCCTCCTGAGATCGCATTACACATAGGAGGGTCATTCCATCTCAAGTGGAGCTGATTCTGGAGAGGTGGCAGCTGAGGTCCCTCCAGAAAAATCATAACAAGCCCCATGGAAACTTCAACTCGTAGGTATATAGTTCTAATGATGTAAATCCTGTTCATTCAAAGTGAATGTATCCACCTCTGCTGTAACAGTGACTGATCTTAGTTCTGAGTAAAGTAAGCATGGTATTTTATTAAGGACACAACCCTTAAAATAAGCTTTAAAATTATACTGACATCGCTTACCTTCATTGCATTACTTGCATTATAAGCAAATTATGTGTCCAAATCTATTCAGTAGAATAGAAATGTTTGTATACAGTTTTTTTATACATGTGTTGAAACAAGAGTGTTTTTAAAATTCATATCTTAAACTGTCTTTATTAGCTGTGCCTTCTGAACCCACATTTGCTGTAAACAGTTGTATTATATTGTATGAACATTCAAATCAAACAAGTGAGCAAGGGTCTCTGAGAAACACAGTGCCTAATTTTCTTCTGTCCAAATAATGCTTTGTGTTTATCTCTGAACTTTGTCAACCTGATTATTTTATGGCTTTCTTTTTGAATTGTCATTGATCCTTGCTTCATATGACCTTTTACAAAATGCTTCAGTTCTAGTAGGGGTTCAACTTTAAAAAGTAAGTAGTGGGGTTCTGAAAAACCTAACGTTGCACTTTTTACACTTATAACTTTCAAATCTCTTTTCAAAGTGTCCACCCTAGTGCACTGGAGTTAGAGATCCGTCCTCAAAATCAGTGGTTCTCAAACTGTGGGGCGATATAATGAACTTCTGTAACACATATAATAGCATGTATCTAATTTCTAAAAGTATTTCCATAGTGTCTTTCTCCAGTTTTGTTTGTGTTTGTGTCCACTGTCATAGCTGATGCAGTTACACAGTGTTTTTTTAGGCTTCTTAAAGAAGAGGTTTGAAATAGAAGAAGTTCTTTTTCATTGCATCAAGAGGACTAATGACTGAATCAGACAATTGTGCAGATGTGAGTCATGTAACCTAGCTTCCCTACTGTGCTTGATTACACAACCGCTGCTCATAGAAAAGAGTACCGGAGCAGTGTTCCGGCTCAACTGCACCACTGACTATACCTTGCCTGTATGTGAGCTGCCTCCATCATCCTTTCGGTTAGTTGGAAGGTCACAGCCTTGATAGTTTAAGTCTAGATGGTTTTTCATCTGGAGATGTGTTTTAATTAGATGTAATTGCCATTGTCCACTGTATCACAGTAATAGCATCATGCAATCCCTCATCAGTGAACTTGCTGTTCAGATAAAACCCCTTTAACTACTTTTAATTTTCTTCTTATTTAAAAAAAAAAAACAGTGAAAGTCACATTTATTTTTCTGTTTTTTAATTTGATGTTGTTGTGTGTGTGTGTGTGTGTATATATATATATATATATATACACACACACACACCTCAATGCCACTGAAGAGAAGGAGTAGGAGGAGTCCTTGTGTCGGACTTCCTGCAATGATATTCTGGCGAGCAGCATATTTTACTTGCATAACATTGGATAGCTGAGCTGTTGTTCATTTTATGAAAAGTGTTCCCTCCATACACAACTGTTCATGCCAGTGTATAGTACCACAGTCACCTGTATTGTACTTGTTCTACGGAGAAACAGGAAATAATAGCATACCAGAACATACTTTGTTAGGTCTGCTTGCTGTTTGACTGAAACTGAATTGTAAAGGGACTATGCAGCGTTTTATTTATTGCATAGTATAGGCCGAGAGTTGCCAATAAATCAATCATGTCATGGACACTCCGTCCACTAGATGGCGCCTTAGCATTTTTTAAGAAATTTTAACACCATGTAAAATTAAACAAAATAAATTATTGTAGATGAAAAGACCCGTACAAGGTATGTCATCAACCTGCGTCAATACAGACAGAGATAAATCTAGTCTTGGATAAAAGAAAACGAAAAATAGAAAAGGTAAAACAAACAAAAATAAAAAACATCGTTTCTGTTGAGAATAAAAATAAAAAAATATCGGACGGGGTGTATGCGTTAATACAAGTTTTCGAATAGTATTTTTGATACATGCATGTCCACCACAGGCGAAGTACACAGCGCGTCTGTACGTGATTTATTAAGATAGGCTGAACCTCTATAAATACAATCGGGAAAAGCCGACAAGGAAAGTAGTGTTTTGTCTTGAGAAATGGAAAAGGAAATTACTTTGGAAAGAGAGCGAATGAACTGATTCCAGGATTCCAGTGCTTTAAATACTACGTACGTACAGCAATTGTTTTCAGTCAAAAATCGTTGTTTTTATTTTCGTGTATATTCGCATAGTTTTTTTTTCTTCTTCTGTCTCTAAACAAAAAGCCTAATGTTAACAAATTGTTCTTGACAAAGAACAACTAGCAAAAAGTCGATTTAGAAATGACTCAAAAAAGGTTTATGTTTGAGGCACATAGAATAGTTTAGTCACTACGTAACAGATTAAACTAACGTACAATGCGATTAATATAATTAAACACTACTGAAAACAAATAAGTAAATACTTCAATCGTGAACGGAAACCAAGACAATTAATTAATTAATTAATAACTATATATATATATAGAGAGAGAGAGAGAGAGAGAGAGAGAGAGAGAGAGAGAGAGAGAGAGAGACAGAGAGACAGAGACAGAGAGAAGTCAACGTCACATCGTGAATTGGTGATATGCACATGTGGTCTTCAACAGTGCCCCCCCTCGGCATTTTTCCCCAGTTCTTTGCCTCCTCGGTTCAGTAAATGGGAACTGAGCACCTCAGTCCATATATTTGACACTATATGGTGAGCATGGTAACTTGCCTTGATTTTGCAGCAGTGTTTACCAAACCTTTATCATAAACTCCCTGCCTCTTAGACTTTTTGGATTAAATAAGGCAATGATCTGACAAAATCTTGGTGCTATACAAATATTTTCCACTTTTTAGGTACTGTGTGATTGTTATGCACTTATGAGGACTTTATGTACAGCGTGTGCCTGTTAGTTTTGGTGTTCTCCTTGGCTTGTTCTGTGCCATGTGGCAAAATTCAGCCTTGTTTGTTGGCTAGGTAAGCTGCATGTGTGGATATACCATAGGCCATGCAACTGGGTGGGTGTACAGTAGGTTATGGTGGGTTGCTTTGACAGAAATGGCAGATGTGACAAAATGCTAGAAGACTTTTATTTGAGGACTTTTTTGATTGATTATACACATCCCCAGTGTATTAAAGTCTTAACATTTTAATTTGTTTATTACCCATGTTTAAACATTCATGAAATGAAATCTCCCCTACTGTACGTTGTTCAGTTCGACTTAATCGCTCCGTGTCCAGGCTCTAATCTGAAGCTCCTTCCTTGTTCTCTGACAGTGATCAGCAGAGGCATGGACAGTGGATCGACACTGACAGAGTTCGAGCGGGGCATGGTGATCGGCTGCATCCAGGCAGGGCACCAAGTCAAAGACATTATCAAGGCTGGAGGCCTGCCAAAGGCTGCAGCGCTGAAGTTTGCAGCCGATATTGAGAAGGGACTTGTTGATGTAAGACTCGTGTATCTTGATGTGCCTTTCTGTTGTTCAGCAGTAGAGTCACACAAGGTTGTGATGTATGTTTAACAATATCATAATTGTATGTGCACTTTAAACCGAATATAGAGATGTTGCATCTCACTTACAAAGAACTTGGTAGAACTGCTGCATTTGTTTACATATCTACTTCTAATTTAGTTTCAGCTGTAGGGACACACGTCATTAATGGCCTGGCACAACTTCCAGCAGTGAGTGGTTATACAGTATATGTTATGTTTTAACTTAAGAAACAAAATAGGAATTAAAAATATATATATATAATTTTCATTTTGGATAAAAAAGGGTGCAAACTGAAGTGCAGTGGTAAACCCTTTGTGAATAGGGAGTGTTATACTGGAAACAGTTTTACCTATATTAAATGTCTTCTTAAAGGTGTAGTGTTCTAAACAGTTTGTGTCATTTTAGGAGATGTCTTGGAAACCAGGTAGCTGAATGATTTTTAAACCTTTTGTTTCTCTCTGTTTCATACGCAGAGTGAAACAGGCCTGTACAAGTCAATCAGAACTGAGGATCCAGAGCCTAAGGAAAACACTGGAAGTGAAATGGAGAAAACAACAACATAATATACTCGGTTTAACTGTAAATGACAGTGAGAACATTCCCAAACCCAGATAGATCCAGAGACTCCACGGTTTAATGGACCCTACTGTTCCAAGGTGTACCTTGCATATGTGCCTGCTTTTCTGTTGGGAAAGGATTCTGTTTTTGTGGAATTATGAAGTGACCAGTAAGCTATACATGAGCAGCAAATAAGAAGTGTTGTAGTAGCTAATCCATCACATTTACCAATCAAATCTAATTGATGACTCATTGTCAGGTGTTCCTCTCTACGCATCCATAAAGCTAAAAGCCCACTTTTCGTACTGCAGAATACAGATATGTCAGGATTAACTGTTAGTTTACAACAAAATGGCTAAAATTTCAGTAGAAGATCGCCATAGAATTGTGTTGTTGCATAAAGAAGGAAAAACATTGAGTGAAATAGCTCGCATCACTCTATTTTCAAGGTGTGGTATCCGAAGCATAATCAACAAGTACAGAGAAACATCATCTGTAATTGACAAACCCAGGACTGGAAGACCCAAAAAGCTGTCTAACAAGGATGAGCAATACTTAAAGATAATATCCTTAAAGAACAGAAAGAAGACAAGCGTTGAATTGACAACGGAACTGGCAGAAGACTCAGGTGTCGTTGTCCATCCATCAACAGTACGAAGGTCACTTTTGAAATCAGGACTTAAAGGATGTGTTACAGTAAGAAAACATCTGTTAAGAAAGGGGAACAACACTAAAAAGCTAAAATATGCACAAGAACACAGAAACTGGACTATGGAACAATGGTCAAAAGTGCTGTGGACATACAAGTCAAAGTTTCAGTTGTTTAGATCTAATTGAAGACAATGAGATGGCGAACAACTGAAACATATAAAGAGCCTTGCTTGAAGCCAACAATTAAGCATGGAGGAGGTTCAGCTCAAGTTTTGGGGTGAATATCCTCAAGTGGTGTTGGAAAGTTGCTTACTTCACCATGCTGTCCCCAGTGGTGCAAGACTTATTGGTCCAAACGTAATCTTACAGCAAGATGGTGATCCAAAACACTCAGCTGGAGTAATTTAAATGTATGTACAAAAGAAAGAGGAAGCTGGAGTCTTTCAACGCATGGAATGGCCCCCTCAAAGCCCAGATCTTAATATCATTGAAGCTGGAAGGGACTATTTGGACAATGAAAAAATAAAAAAGAATCCCAGCAACTTAGATGATCTTTGGAAGGTCTTGGAGTTTATAACAAAATTATTTGAAAGTGTGCCTAGAAGAATTTCAATACGTTTGAAGGAAAAGGGTGGAGATACTTGCTATTCATTTATGTCAAGGTTTGTTGTGTACAAGTTTGGTTATTTGAATAAGAGTTTCTTTTTCATAAAGGTGTATTTGCATTGAACACAAAGTCTTAGTTTCCTTATGCACCAGATTAGAAAAATGCTAAATGTCTGAAACTTTTGCAGAGCAGTGTGTGTGTGTGTGTATATATATATATATATATATATATATATATATATATATATATATATATAGACATACGGTGGTATGATCTGTATGCCGTTTTTGTTTCTGCAAACACACACCACACCAAAGGATAACGCCTCTTAACCCAGTTTGTTCTGGTGTGTGAAATGAACCTTCATTACACTTTCAATATGAAAACAAAGCTAATTTAAGAGAAGGTGTGATGTAAATATGGAATATGGACGGATTGACAGACATCCTCCTAAATCCCCAGCATCTGATATTATCTGTAAATTATGGTAAATAATGTTAATACCAATTTCAGGATTTTAACTGCAGTTTTTAGTATATATGGAAAAATCTGTGAAGTGTGGCATATATGCGTACGACTACTACTATATATCCCCTTCCTGCTGTTTCATGTACTGTATTGTACATAGATGCTGATGCCTGCGAGTACTGACACTGTGGATCCATCTGCATCACTTAGTTGTCTGGATGCTCTATTACTATTTAATTAAACACACAGCTTGCAACAGATTATATTAGATTAACATAATAGAAGCTGATTACTTGTTCTGCAGACTCATCTTTCATTAATGTCAAAACTGAAATTTAAAGTGTATGGCATTTGCAATATAAGCATTTAATGGACAAAAAATAAGTAAAATGGAAAATAGTAAGTCATCACATGATATGAGGTCAAGAGAATTACAGTAAAACAGGCATGTGTGTTCCCATGAGTGGATAAGTGGTTTAGGTATTTAAATAACTATTTTCAGAGCAAACTTTTTTGTTCAGGTGCTATGATTTGAAGGTTAACACTGTTCCCTTTATGCAGTATCGCCAAACTATTGGATTTGTTATATGTTCAACCATGAGAGATATTTTGATGATCTCAGAACTACAATTGTGCAGTTTGTTAACACTAACACTATAAAATGGTAAAAAAACCCAACAACAATCAGTTCTTGCCTGCTTTGTGATATTTTTAAAAAGGTGCAGTAGGGATAACTCATAATTGAAATGCTGAATACCCTAGCATAGTGACTTACTGCCTTCCAGCTTTTCACTAGATATTATAAGAGAGAGCACCTGCCTTTATTTGTAAATATTCTTTATTGTGTTTCAAAAAGCATCTTTAAGCATTCATATCCCTTTATCACAAAGTTGCTTTTTGCTCTTTGTGTGTGTGTGTGTGCTTGTTTTTTTTTGTTTTTTTTTATGTAGCTGTTTCAAGTTCCACTCCATAGAGACAAGTGGTGTGGAGGAGAACAACACTCGATGGCTAGGTCTTCTAATAATGAATGAGGGCACTTTGTTTGCTTTTCTTTGCATCACATTTGTAGTAAACATATGCAAATTATTTATATAAAGGTGGTCTGGTATTTAACCTATTACTGTAAATGTATCTAATAAAACATAGGTATTCTGCATGATCAACATAAAAAATATACCGATGTATGTGCTAATGAACTTGTTGTGTTGTTATATATTTTATATATATATATTTTTTAAACACTACTTTTTATGGACCTCTGACAGAAAATACAAATTACCCGCCCAAAGACATAAAACTAGCCCAAAATATCATCACCCACACAATGCAATTCTTACCAGCCCAATAGGGCAACACTGCACGTGTTGGGTATTTACAGTGTCACGTCTGTATTTCTTTCACTTGTAATTGTACGTCTACTACTTTCACTTGTACTTGAAAATGTGCTGTACATTAAAACCGTGCTTATGATATGCCATTGTTAAAAAAAATAAATAAAAATTGACATTTTGGTTCATTATAGTTTATTAAAATACAGAAGAGGGTTTCCAAAAATTAAGGTGCAGTTACCACAAAACAACAATATTGTTCCTATAAATACATTTCACAGAAGATTAGAAAAGTTGAAGCATATTAACAAGGTCAATTTGAAGACATTTGTCATGAGTGGAGACAACACAGGAGTCTTGGGTCTGCGTTCTTCTGTAGCACCCACACATACTGTACCAAATAACTTGCTTATTTTGCATAGTAATGAAAGTTAACAAGCCTTTGCTTTGGTCTGCAAACTTAATACGTCATTCCTTGAAGCCCATTTTGGGAAGTGCAACAATATCCAGACATTTCTATAATGGCTTGTTGGGAATGAGAAAGTTCAGCTTGGGAAATATCCAAATAAAAGGAATGGGACAAAGCATAAGTCGAAGTAGTTAACATTCTCCTTTCCTCCTGTGAATCTGGTAGCTAAGCTGCAGGCAGATTCATGTTAGCTAACCAGATTTTATTTATTTTTATATATATATATATTTAACATCTCAAGCAAAACATTTGAAAGTTGCTAGTTTTGTTAGTTAATATGAAACTTGTACAATATATACAGTATATTTATGTTAACGTATATCCACATCATACTGGATTAAGGCCGGATGAGAACAATACTGCCATTTTTAACACTTGTTTAGCAATGAAATCAAGTAATGAACTCACAAGCACAGAATCTCTGCCAGTCCTGGGGATCACACTAACCTGACTAGTATGAGCACTTCACTAAACTGCCAGTCATAAGTCACCTGTATCTGTGGTCATTAAGACTGGAGGCACATACACACACAAAAAAAAAAAAAAAAAAAGGAAAAAAAAAAACCTTACTGACCTGTATAATATACTGCATCTTTTTTACGATCTGAAAAAAAAATACTGTTCATATGAAACAGTAGAAATAAGAATCTGTAAATCAACATAACAATTTGTCAATGGTCTACCACAGTAACTGCTCTCTTCGGAAGCCAGCTATTGAAGCACGCTGAAGACAAGGGAAGAGGGGGAGTTATTAACATTGAATGTTAGTATTTATCAATTCGAGACGGAGGGGAGGAGTGCAATGTCAACATTCTCCAATAATCCGGAGCTTTTGCGGTTCTTTTAACACCACGCAGGGGTTTCAGATTCGCCAAGTTTCCTCCTATCAGCTCTCCAAGGCATCTAGGACTTTCATGATCTGTTGTTTAATGGCTTTGGTGGCATCGCCTGCATTTGGTATCAAGTACCTAGTTTGGAAGGAGAGAGAAAGTTAATAAACTGATCTAAAAACATTTCGGTAGATTTGTCAAACATAAAAAAAACACAATATATGACTATAAGTGCCCCGATTTGCAAACAAAAGTTGATGCATTACCTTTCCACAGCCAGTACCTCCACTCCTGAGGAGTTGCTGTTTCCGAATTTGAAAGTGATGAGTTCTGGGTGTTTCTTCTTGGAGGTGATCTTCACCACAGAGTTTAGCGCTTGTCTAGACTGGATGTAAGCGAACCCCTTGCGAGAGGCGATCTCACGCAGGCAGTACATGTGCGTCCCCGTCACCAGGAGATGGCTGGAGAGGAACAAATAAAGAAAAGAAATGTTCGTGAGTTCTATTGTGTCAAGCAGAAAAGGAGCACCCAGTTGTTGTTCTTTATATCAAGCTGGGTGTAAGAATGGGTGTACAGTACTGTAAATATTACATAAAACAATGCAAATCTTAAAATAATTGGTGGGCCTCAAATAATCACCTGTCTCCAATACACGGCGGGTCTGTTGGCAAATATTAACAAACGGCAGGTCTCTGTCACACTGCCATTGCAGCTGTGGAGGAGCTTGAGCAAAATGAACTAATAATAAGTGACAGCGATGAAAGTGACTCTCAGGATTAATAAATAATAATAGAAAGCGTAATTTAAGGTAGGCCTACATGTAATGCACATTTATTTAATGCAGTTATTACATTTAAAAGTTTTGATCATTTTAAGCGTGCTGAAAGTAGGCCAGATACAAACCTCTTGGTGTATTTGAACATGTTTTGTTGTATTAATCTCAAACTGGGACAGTGTTAAACAATAAATTATTTTTGATAATGATTTATTGTTTTTATTATTCATTTTTAAAGAACATTTTAGAGGTTTGTATTATTATTCATCCATCCCGTATCCTTAACCTCTTAGTCATTTTAGAGGGCTGTGGTGAACCGGCGCCTAACCTGGCAGACACAGGGCTCCACACAGAGAGGGCAATTTAGAGTGAGCAATCAACCTGAACAGCATGTCTTTAGACAGTGGGAGGAAACCACAGTCCCCGATGAAAACCCACACGGACATGGGAAGAACATGCAAACTCCAAAGACAGACCCCTAGGCCGGATTCGAACCTAGGACCCTGGCGCTGTGATGCAGCAGCGCTAGCCACCCTGCTGCTGCTGCTGCTTCTTCTTCTGCTGCTGCTGCTTCTTCTACCAACAGGGCTGTCTTTTAGTGGATTTAACTGTTATTATTATTATTATTATTATTATTATTATTATATTATTATTATTATTATTATTATTATTATTATTATTATTATTCCATTTTTAAATAAAATTTTATACTTCTGCTTCTTTCCAATGTTTTGCATATTGTATCCCAGTGCATATAAAAAGACCTTAATAATACTTTCGCTTTATACTTGAGGGTGTACAATACAATGTCATTTTGTTATAAAACAAAACTCTTACTTAGTTCCCGCTGACACACAACCTTTTAACAAAGTTGCTGGAATGTTTAAATTGAGTTACGATGTTGCTACAAGGTTATGTGTTAACGGACTCTCAATGACTGCATGCAGCATGTGAAGCTAGTGATCCAATATAAACGCCGGTCTCAAATAAGCACCAGGTCTGCCAGTAAATAAACGCTGGAAGCATTTAAGTGAAGTTTTATGGTATATATATATATATATATATATATATATATATATATATATATATATATTTTTTTTTTTTTTTTTTTTTTTTTTTTTTTTTTTACACACACAAGTGGATAATTACTTTAAGTTAAGTGACTTTGTGTACAGTGTCAAAGCTTCTTGGCCAGGGTTCATACTTTTACATCCCAAAATGGCTTTTGTTTCATTCCAAGACCGAGCAGATTTAAACTGGTTTTACCCCAGGAGGGTCTTGCCAATAAAGCAGTCAATGCCAAGCTAGTACACCTTCTTTGGTGCAGAATAGGCAACAGGCCCTGGAAAGGAATGCAGTTTCTCAATCTGTCTGTGAAGAAGTCCTACCTGGGGAACATGTGGCCAGTCTCCTTCACCTCATTGCAGGGAAAATGGTGTTTGATATCTGGTTTGTTTATCCAGGTCTGGATGTTAACAATCTCCTTCCGATCATCGTCAGACATGGAGGAGCTGTCAATCTCATCTGTAGCACAACAATTAGCTTTATTCTTGTTGTACTGCACATCACCACAAGCACTGTACATAAAGTCCATTGTGCATTGCTAACCTACATATCTATTTCAAAGATTTCCTGGGGATGAATTCACAAAGCATTTGCGTGTATGCAATTTACTTAAAGTTCTAAACTAAAGTTAAAACCCACAAGCCCCCCCTCATACAACAAGACTGCCAGTGAGCTGAACTGTTTGGACCACTGGGGTGTAATGTAATACTCACCTGTGTCGCATTCCTCTTCATCCCCGATGCTGAACACTGGCTTTACTCCTCGGTATGGCTTTCCTACTCTGTCACTGCTACTCACATGCCTATAAATTGACAGCAAAAATATCCAGTTAACGAGACTGACTTGTGAAATTAAAGGTAGCCTGAAACAAACACCTCCATCACCACTTCCACAATCAGCAATAACACCGTCTATATCAAAGCACTGCATATTACTAACATCTGTTTCTGTTTTCACGAGATTAAAAAAAAGTTATAAAAATAAAGAATACATCAGTAACCCATGTCCAAAATTATCTGATTCTCTTAATTGTAATGAGGTCAAAGTTAACTCAAAATGTATTTTTTTCCCACCTTCAGACATATGTCTGAAAGCTCCTGTACTTTGTCTTTGGCTATAGAAATGTGATACAATGTGATGTTTCCAGGGATCACAAAAAAAGTAGGTACAGGTCAGAGGTCTCACGGTGCCCTTGGAAACACAGACACCCTTGATCCAGATATCGATGCTCCCTCTGTTCAGTAACAGAGGCTTCCCTACTGAATACCTGTACTAAACAGGAATGTAAAATGTATAAAATGTATAAAACTATAAACAAACAGACACACCTGGTCTTGGTGAGGGGAATGAAACCTGAAACAGTCAGTTGAGTTGACATAATTCTAAACAAGGAGACCACAAACACTAACTAGATACAGTGAAAAGCTGTCACCCCTCAGAAGTGACACACTGCTATGCAAAAATTACAAAAACAACACACAAACAGGTAAGAAAGTGGTCAGTGCACAGACCCATCCAAAATGTTATTCTATTGTGGCAACACAAAACAATGCAGTAATTAATCAGAATGCATGTATGAGCCCCCTAATTTACACTATAAAATGTTCATAGGGCTGTTTAAATGAAGTGATTGCAGCTAACAAAATAATTCCCTAAACGTACCTGTTGGGCACTGTTGTTTGTTATATAATGTTGGTCTCAAGTGTGCAGTTTTTAAAGGAACATATTACAGTAAACAGGTATTTATTTCAAACATGGTATCTGGTACTGCACTATCCATGCCTTCAGACAGTGCTGCACTTCCTTGGTCATTTCACAGAGTGTAAAATTGTACCCACCCCTTCATCAGCTTCTTTCCTGTCTTTAACCAAGCAAATGCTTCCCTATTGACTGACATACTTTAAGACAATAACACGCCCTAGAAGGCATGGCAAATGATCTAGAAAATGTAAGTGTGCAATAGATTCCCTGTGAATAAGGCCTAGAAAATGGAACTTTGTTTTTACTTAGTGCAGTACCAGAGATCATGTTTAAAATGAAAACCTGCATTTACTTTAAGTGTTTTTCTAAAAACTTCACATTTGAAGTAGCACTAGCAAACGGAAGTGCAAAAAACTGGTAGAATGTATGGAACTACTTTAGTAGCTACAATCATTCTAAGCATAAAGCAGTTCTCCACAGACAAATGACCAGTAAAACATACCATCCTAGCTAGAGACAGTGATAGCAGTACAGCAGTGAAGAATCTTGCTACAGCAACTGCTAACAGACAAGAGCACTATCCCCAAGATGCAGTTGCTTACTTCAAGAAGTCAGTAAATATTTCAATGCACAAGAGCCAATGCCAAGCTTTTGTTAGTGAGTGAGGAGCCTGAAGGAAACAGCAGTGACATTCAAGACATGGAGACCCAATTGTATTTAATATCTGGATTTACCAGGACTGCGCTTTGTATAATAAATGTTGTTAAGTCCCAAGTGAAAACCTTTTAAGTATATGGGCTGCTTGGTCTTTCAGGCTTGCAACTGTCACTGCTGTGTTTGTCACAGGCAGTAATACCAGGGGCTCATGCTTGTGAAGACAGATGCTTTAAGATGTGGAGGTGCTCTGTGTTTTCTTACCTATCCGGAACCACATTTTCTGGCCAAGGTAGATTGAAAGATATTCTATTGTAAATTAAAACGTTACAAAAGATTATTAATAAATTGAAAATAAATATATCTCACTTTCAGAGTGCCAGGCTGACACATTTCTTAACACAGAAGAGACTTTACAATGGCCATTTAGTTTTGGATTTGGGCAGAGTTTTTTTTTTCTTTTTGCTATATTTGCAAATTCACTTTTGCTTGTAAAAAATGAAATCAGTCTGACCCTTGGGGTGTGAGATATTAAAAAAAAAAATTGCAAAAGATTACAGAATTCAGCTAAATAAATGTATCTCCAACAAACAATAGCCAGGTGAAATTAATTAATCATTTTACTCTAGTATATTAAAAGTAAATAAAAAAGCACAATTCCCAGGTTTAAACTAGACTACATTTTTCAGTTGTTCTCTGATTTTATGAGCATTTAAAACGTAGATTATTTATTTATTGTTTAAAGCGGGAGAGTTGGTAACTTATAACTAAAAATAAAAAAAAATAAAAATATGCCCCTCTTGACTAAATAATTACCAAAATGTTTGACAGAATAATTTGATATTATTGCGCTTGTCTTGTATCAATAAATCATAACATTACCCATGCTGGAAAATAATGCCAGCTGCGTAGTCTGCCATGAAGTGCTGAAATGTAAAAGTGTAAAGTTCGGTCCAGGAGAGGCTGTATTACCTTTCGACCGGGGCAGACGTGTTCTCAATGAAGCTGATTACTTTCTCCTTCACGTTCACCGACCTGGACTTCAGGGCAATAGTCATTTTGTTGACCAGGGACTTCACTCCCTTCCCATCGCCCGAGCCGTTCAGAGACTCGCTCTACATTGAAAAGAGGAATCAGAAGATGCAGCAGAGATAGGCAGGGATCTTAATTTAGGGTCATAGGGATTAGGCATTCAAAATGACAGGTAGCAACTCCACGAACTTCCGATCGAGGTTCAGAAAGAAAAATTACATAAACAAATGGAGAGAGATATTTAGATAGGATAGGTGCTGACTGGCATTTAAAACAGGATTTGTAATTGAAAACTATGCCTCTTCGTACTGTTTATATTCAGTACCAGTCAGAGGCTATTAGAAGATTGTACATTAATCATAGTATGTAGCTAAGGCACAAATTCAATCAACTTCATAGCTTCTTGAAATAGAAAATCTAACACTTTTACTCCTTCCTAGTGAGCAAGCAGAGAATTAAAAAAAAAAAAAAAAGTAGTATACAGTTTGAAGAGCATAATCTAGTTCAGTGTATATAATACCTCTTCCACTGTACAGCCAAGCTGCACCAAACCCTCAGGGTGCTGTTAAGCAGAGCCTGGGTAGTTTTTCCACTGCAGAGCCGAGCCATGCTACTGACGTCATACACAACGAAAGACGGTTGTTATTAATTATTGTTATTAATTAACTCAGTTTGCCAAAAGAGGCGTAAACAAATGGTGTTAAATTAATAGATCAACGGTACAGCTGTATCTTGTATCGCTATATTTTCTAAATATATTTATGACTTTCTTTATAATCCACAAATTTTAAGTTCAATTAGTTCTGTTGAATCAGGAAAAAATAAGGTTTTAAATATGATTTGCCAAAGATATCAGTTTTAAAGACAGTTGTCTTTTTTTCTAGAGTTTTTGTTTGGGTGATTAAAAAAGCGTGCAACAAGAGTCGTCGTTGTATGTATGGTCCAGCTGTATTTTGTTTTACTATATTTTTGTAAATAAGCTTATAATTTTTTTACTTTTTTATTTTTAATATATTCTGCTTTTTTCTTCTTTATAGCGATATAATAAAGGTCAAGGATGAGAAATTTGGTAGAATTTTGTGTTTGTAAATTAAGTGTTCCATACCCACGGTTTATGACCATTTGCTTCAAATAGTCAGAAATTTGGTCATAAACTTTCTCATTCCTGATGCACGACTGCAGATCTTCTTGGACACTTCTACCTGACCACAGAGAAACTCGAGCCTGCACTTCGACAGCATCCCAAAGCTGAAATTTTCTCATCACACTCACTGCCTGGCATGTCGTTTATTGTTTGTCTTTGTGGAGTGTACTGACTGATGCAATGTAATGATGAAAATCCTTAACCTCGCCGCTGGCTCGGCTTGGCTAGCAGCCGGATTCAGATGTCTTTTGAGGCTGGAGTTTCAAAGTTTGGTTCTAACTCTGCTCGACAAACAGACAGTGGAGAACCACCCGTACCTGTACCGTACCGAGCCCTCATGGGTCAGATGTGCCAGTGGAGAAGAGAAAGGTTTTATTGCTTTGGTACTGCAGTTCAGTTGTTAGACTCCCCTGACAGGCATACTCACATCAGCAGGTGAGCTGATGCTGCCTCTCGATCCTGAAGTGCTCACAATCCAGTGGACATAGACATTGTCAGGACCCTCAACATTAATGTCTGCCAAGTGTTGCTGAAGTGCTGCAAAACAAAACAGATTGGCACACTGTTTGGGCAAACCGTACAGAACGTATACACTCTATAATGTCCAAGGAGCCAGGGGAGAATCCTACTGACCAGTGGCCAAGAAGCTAAAGTAACCTTAATGATGAGTTAACAGACACAAACAACACATACAAGAAGTTGTGATGTCCTACATCAACATACTCTGTTGTGCTTTGTTGTTAAAACAAACGGCAAATAGTCTGAATCTGTTTTTGAGTGAATACTCTAAACAAGTGGTCTTCAACTGCAAACACCACAGCCTTTTAATGGTGCTGGTATTGGGTAACTGATTAGCTTTCATTCAGCCCATTTCATTTGAAATCATACTACTCTCTTCATGCAGCCATCACATCTTTTGTATATTTAGATTAATAAAACACAATACAGAATGTTTTACATATAGATGTGACAATTGAACTCCAGCACTCTTTTCATACTGATCACTTGATAATGTTATTTTTTTACCACCGTTTTTTTTAGTAAGCTTCATAAAATTGTAGTGAAAATATTACATGCTGGGTTGTAAACATATCAGAATTGCTAACTAGACAAATCAAAAAAGGATCTCTTAGTCAATGTTAGCCATCAAGTCTCCAAACTAACAAGCAGGGAAAAAAGAACTTACCCATAAACCCCCCCTTTGCAATACTGACATACTCCTTGTTTTTCTGCAATGAAAATTTAAAATATGAAAACATGACTAATGAACATTTCCCGAAAAGCATACTTCTGTCAGTTTCTAGTTTGTAAGATTAAAATTATAAAACATACAAAGTAAGCCTGATGTCATTCCCAGCTTATTAACCTACAATAAAAAGTTACTGTAGATAAGCCACTTCACAAAAATGTACTTACTCTGAGTTACAGAGCTTGAAGGGTAGACGGAAAGCTTCACTTTAGTGCACTCAGCCGCAGTCTGGCTGTCTGCAGATTACCAAGTAATTCAAGGTCTAAGCATTTCACATTTTGAACATTTTGACATGGAATTCTTACTGTTAAAGAAGTGTCAGTTAATTAAAATCTGGACTAAACACGGAAAATATTCTTTACAAATGGGATTATAAAAGGCAGCTTCAATTGCCTTAACTGGCCAAGTCATTGTCTTGTGTTGCAGTGTAAGCATGATCAGACCACTCCTGGGTTCTGTAAATCAAGTTCCCTACAAACAGAATTGGTGATCACTGTCAGTAGTTTTCTCAGACTGGGTGTGAAACTGAAACCTTGCACACCACAAGACAGTGTCCTAATCACTATATAAATGAGACTTGTTTAAAAGGGGTAAGAATTGTGTCAGGGCAACACAAAACAGTGTATGTTACACTAGCTCCCCCTGCCAGTCTGCCTTCCCTACCTGCAGGAAGTGAGCCAGAACCATGTTCATGTACATGTCCTCCTCCTCCCGGCCGCTGCCCATGAAGCACAGGTGCTCCCCGCTGGCGATGGAGCCAGACTCCAGGGACTGCTTCTGGGCCTCCAGCAGAGACTTTACAGACAGGGCAAACTCAGCGGGGTTCTGCAGCATCTACAACACAAACACCATCCACTTCACTCCCAGTCACAGCCACAGCCACAGCAATAACAGGTACAGGAGACTGCATTGTCAACAGTATTCTATAAGAAACTAAGTCAAACGTTTCAGTGTACTGAAACGTTTGTCTACTTGACATAGATTGTTACTCAAATGCTGATTGAGCCTTTTGTAGCTATGGATGACACCAGCCACAGCAATGTAGAGCCAGAATAACAGAAACAAATAAAGAACAACCAAATTTTAGGTTCAAATTTGTATGTGTCAAATTGTGGTGACCTGTATACAGTACCCTGCCCTAATCATCATCATCTTTGCATTTAGTGGTATGCAAAAGTGTTCATGTTTTTAAGCGATTAATATTGGATTTTGACCACAACGTGACCATCATGTGATTTACTGGCAATGCTTTCAAAACATCCTGTTTTAGTGGTTTTATGAATCATATCAGCAGTGTATTCATCCTTTAATAACTAAATCCAACAATAAAAAGGTTCACATTAAGATAAGAGGCAGATTTTTTAATTAGAAAATCACCTGTACATTTCACAAAACTAGGCTCCTGTATTCTGGTATGGTATTCTCAAGGTCTAGCACAATTTAAAAACAGTAACGCCCATTCAAAATGTCAGTTAAACAACTGGAGTAAATACTGAAGACATTCCATTCAATGAGGATTACAAAGCCATCTTCAACTGTCTTGGCTGGCCAAGACAGTGTTTGCAGAGAAAGCAGGACCAGTCTAGTCTTTGTATATAGTATCAACTTTCTCTGAGCAGCAGCTGTATTTACCAGGTCTGAGTCCAGGTGGAAAGCCGTGGAGAGGTGTCCTGCATTGTACTGCTCAGCAGGTCGGCAATCCACCACAAAGAACCGCACACCATCCTGCAGAGAAAACCAACATACTGTTCAATACAAGCCACCACTATGACTGAGCACAGGTCTAACAGGTCATACATCACTATCAATTCTAGCTAACAGCAGCATGAAAAAGCAGATCACCATGACCTACATACTGAACACCATATGTACAAAATAGAAGTGTGACATACGTACAGGTTTCTCCTTATATCCCGAGATGCCATTTAATTGTTATTTAACCATGTATTACAAAATATAGGAGTATATGTTATTGTGCAAGGTCAGAGGAGCCAGTAAGCCTACTTTCAGCAAAGCCTTTCGCGAAGTGTCATGTATACTTAGGGCTTCCGTTTTTATTAATTGTATTTTCCACTGCTTATTTTTAGCTATTTGAGTTATGTAAATAGGTTTTTTTCAGGGCTTTTGTTTTAGATATACTATATGAAATGAGTGTTTATTTTTTTCAAAATACGTATAATACCTCAACAGCACTTGCACACTTAAGTTGTACCTTCTTTCCTTTGCCGTGTTCCATAATGAAATCCCTATGGTCATGAGCACATTCTTCTGGGGTTTTTGAGTGCAGGCATTTTTTTACATTTGACCACAATTCTGTTTTAAATCCTCTGTATCTTAACTGTAATACAGATTTAAATCTCGCTAACACGCCTTCATTCCTGATTGTAATTTTGTTTTAAATCTTGCAAGAGGAGTCTCCAATAGAAATAAAGGAATGTGCTGTCACTCAGTAGCTGGGGCAGGTTTAAAGTATTCAGAATGAATCATTGATAGATACAAGCACAACAGCATTGGGAAATGTATTTATTATTTTTGTGGTAGGTTTTATTTTTTAACGGGAAAAGGGTAAAGGCAACATGAATTGATTAACCAGTTTTTCTGGTGTTTAATGGCTATCCACCGATTTCATTTTTTTTTGCACGGGGGGGTATTTTATCTGTTAAAACTATACTCTGCTAAAAAAGTGAGTTGCATTTGAATGACACATCTCTTCAGTGAATGTTGGACTCTTAACTGTGAAGAAGTGAGACTGTCTGGACTCACCCCCTGCGGTTGGTTTGCCTGCAGGATCTCTGGTACCGAGACAGGCAGGCAGAGAGCTTGGCTCAGGTCCATCTCCTCATCTTTCAGTGCCACCAGACTGCTGCCAAACAGGTTCTGATTATCCTGCAGAGATCAAGGTAATAAGGGAAAGAAACATTTACATTAAGGGAGCTCAAATAATACGAATCTTGGATTACTATAGCACTGGTTTAACTGTGTTGTTTGTACCTTTCTCAAAGACAGCGGCGTCTTGTTGTAGTAATACTGAGCCAGGGAGAAGAGATCCTCCATGTCTTCAACTTCCAGATGAGCTGGCGAGGTTTCCAGCATCTCTGAAACACAGGAAATACGCACATCAGCATCTTTCCCATTGATCAATACAGCAGAGCTAACTAGCTCTCACAGTATAGCCAGAATGCTTTTTTTGCTCTGAACACACAGTCCCATTGTTGCTATAGATTTCTATTCTCTTTCATATTAAAAACTGGGGAGTGGGAATATGTTATTTAGATCACTAAAACATACTCCCTATGTTATTACATGTCTAAAACATGTGTTTCGTGAGTTCGATAAAGGATCAGACTTACGTACGAGTTCCTCTTTACCATCTCCTTCTTGTGACAGAATATTATCTCTGAAGGGAAAAACACACACACACCAGGTTAGCAAAAATAATAGTTTAAAAACAGAACAAACATGTTGTAATGGACCTTTAAAGCCAAACAAAATGTAATTGAGGACAGTGCAAATTTTGAACCACAAGTGGAATTAAAACTTGATTTTTCTAAACTAGTAAGCAGTCTTTTCATTTTTATTTAAAGTAAGAGGCTAGAAGTCCCAAGCAGAAGGCAGGGGGCATGGGTGTCCTCCCCCAGATCAGGAGCAGGGGGGTATGGGGCTCCTCCCCCAGCGGGGGTGCAGGGGGCAACACCCCCCACTGAAAATGAATTTCAGGGTTTTGCAGAGGCCTAAAACTGCATATCCTGGGCCTAAATATGTGACTTAAACGGGTATATAAGGACCTTTGTATTTTATTGTGTTACATGTTCCCATGTGTTGCTACAACTATTTACATAAGGTGTGTGTATTGTTTAAATTTTTATTCATTTTTTAATTTATAAATTTCATTTAAAAGATGGCTTCAAGTATATCCGTATAGACCAGTCAGAACTACATTTCCCATCATCCTCCTGCTCACATATGTAACTGAGACTGTTTATCTTACGTAAAGAGTTGTAGCAACACATGGGAACATGTAACACAATAAAATACAAAGGTCCTTACGTACCCTTTAATAAGGGCCCAGAATTCAAAATAGGTGTATAACTGATTTTAAAGACATTTAAAGAGCAAATAAAAATTTACCTGGTGTCTATGAAAAGTAATTACAAAATAATGTACATTATAATTTTAAAACCACAAACTTGTCTTAGCACACAGTGAATTTCAAAATAAGTAAACTCCACATATTTAAGCAAACTTTGGTTTTGCAATAATTTATTACAAAGAAAAAAGTGGCGACAGAGCCAGACATCAGTGAAACAGAAATTATCTTTTGGACACAAACACACGTCACATTATAGCTACCACAATACCAAGTGAGCCAGAAGAGAAAAATGTGAAACAAATTCTAAATTCAAGACATAAGCAGTATTAAAATAAATGTGAACACAGAAAAGGCAAGCCATAAGCTGTGTTTTGTTTTGCATTTTTTTCCACGTATTCGATTTTTTCTTCTTTTGCATGTCATACAAAAAAAAAAAAAGACCAATTTTAAGTTTCAAAAAATATTCATGGAAACAACCAGTCTTTAAATTATTTTTTAGTCTAAGATTGAGTACACACACTTTCCCATGGCACCATTTCTCAATAACTACCGAGTCTGAGAATGTGCAAGTGCATTAATTAATAAATAAACAAATAAATAAACAAACACTGTTGACTTTAGAGTTTTCAGAAGTTTGTTTCTGTTGCATTTTCTGTAAACATTAATGTGATTTCTACAACAAGTTGTATTTTTTTTTCTTTTGTCTAATACTTTTTCAATTCTGAAACTGTTGTTTGATTAAAATAAATACAAATAACAATACATAATGTATTGGCATTTACATAAACAACGTAGCTTGAAAGTAAAAGTCCATTACATAAATATCAATTAACAGGTGTATGAAATGGCAAAACATGGAAATTACTTCAAAAGTAATGTTGAAACAGAAGATCACTTTTGTCTTCAAATTACATTTATATACACAAGTGGTTTTGGATATTTCTTATTCATTTTATTAATACAGACTTGCAAAAACCGGCATACCACTTCCTTAGATCAGCATGAGTTACTTTAGGAAATCTGGAGAAGACTCTCTTTTTGGCTGGCAGTTGCAGTCTGATTCAAAACACTGCAATACACAGCTTACTAGCTTTAATTTGTATTACAATAAAGTACAACAACTTACTGTAGAAACCACATTAATGTTTATGTAGGACCCTGGAAACAGGGTAAAAAGTTATTAAATAATTGTATTATATTTATGAGATCCACAACACTGGTGTATATAGAAGGAGCGCTAGGAGTCTTGCTTCAATGGGTACCTACTTTGCATTGACAAGCATGATGAGCATTAAAAAGAAGATGAGGAACGGATCGGCCTGCTGCAAATACACATCCCACATGGCCTGGGTCACCTCTGGCAAACACTGCCCTGCAAACATGCTTCCAAGCTGGGGAATAAACAAGAGTCAGGAGGCATCGGGACAACAGCCACACCGGTCAGCTCACTAATGATAAACAGCTAGCATAAGATGGCTCTGTGCAGCTTTTGTGATTCCCTATGATGCTTATTCTTGAAGGATGCTAAATAAATTTAACTGGTATGGTATGGTATGGTATGGTAAAACCACACATGCTGGTTAGCCTGGAAATTTACCAGGAATTATTGACCGGTCAGATAATTTATAGGGCCTGATTTAAAATCGAGCTGATTAATTGATCAAGTATTATTGAGATGTGTGTGTGCAGGGAGCAATTAGTACATTCTAAACATGCTTCTGTAAAACCTAATGTGTTTTATATATTTCAGATACTAGTTAAGACTAATAAACCCTTCTTATAGCTACTACATATTCTATTGTTTGATATATCAGGCAACAAAACAAACATGGTAATGTATGCTCTGGATTTTGAGGAGAGAGGGAGAGCATGAGATCACAGAAAGATCTGAGATCCAAAGAGAAAAACAGGCTAGATGTTTGTCTCAGGTACCCAGTTCATGGCGTAGGAGTCAGGGGTAATCTTCTTGGTGTCCAGGAAGGAACAGAGCTCCGGCTCGTGGTACTGCAGCAGCAGCCGGAAGAGGTGAAACGGACGACCATTTGAAACGCAGTCCCTGTCAGAAACAACAATTCTACTGAACATCACCAGAGTAGTAATGTAACTTCAGTCAAATGCAGAAATGCCTCAGGTACATGTTCTCATTACACTATAGCCTGTTATAAGTAACTGTGAAGGACTCTTCCCAGGTGGCAGACAGCACTGGTAAATCTTAGATCTAGAGCTAATTGTAAAAATAAGCGTTCTCTAGATACTGTATATGCAAAACCCACAAATGTATATGAGGGCAGATGGACTATACCAGTCACCAGGACAAGAATCCCCAGTGGGGTATAACAAACAAAGGACAGCCCTGATTTTCCATCTACAAAAAGCCAGGGTATAGTGTACAGTGTGCAGCATACCTGGGAATGTATTTATTCATGATAGCGTAGAAGCAGTTGTACAGGTCACTGCGGGGCAGCTGCAGACTCAGCAGTGGCTTCAGGAGATCTGGCCAGTTCAGGTTCTGTTTGAAGGTGATGTTCCGGGACTTGCAGTAAAATGTTATGACTGACTCCACATCCACCAGCAGAGCAGGCTTCTCCTCCTCTGGCACCGGCTGCAGGTCTGAACAGCGAGAAATAGTTAATGACCAATCTGCACACAGAACAATACTTCAGCATGAGTTCTCCTGGCTTGTTCTTTAAAACAGAATCCCCACAGCCCAGAAACTTTTGCTTCTGATTTTCTGTCTGCTGATGCAGGTGTTGGATACATGACTATAACACATTGATAACTTGACTTTCAATGTTGCTGGGAGATTACCATTGGATAACAATGTCTTTGAGTGAAAAATACATTCAAATGAGGCCGCTATTTCAATTATAACACAAGCCACATTCGAATGCAGGCCTCGATTGGTGAAAGGAAAATAGGCCATTTAAGTAGCTGTTAAGTAGACTGCTGTGCCACCTAGCCCTCTTAAATAGTGTTATTCCAACTAAACCATACTTTTAAGGAACTTGCATGCCCTTCCATTCATAGATAAATGATGACGTTGCATTTAAAAAAAATCTGCACTCATCTACCCAAGCACTTTCAATTTTAGGTCAGTGACATGAAATATTATTGGAAGTTCATCAAGTTTGATTTTATGCATCAGTGAATGTCAGTGTTCTTGGGTTGAATTACACAAATTGAACTCATGATGCATGACCTGATAGAATGCTATAAAAATTGATTATTCTAAAAACTGTTTAATAAATCACATGATCCACATTAATACAAATGCATGAGACGTAAAACCGAGGTACTATTGTAAGTTACTCTGCAGCAGTTGTTGATGTATCCCCTTGCCTCTGTAAATTGCTTTGGATTAAAGCATTTGCTAAATAGACAATTAATAATAATAATAATAATAATAATAATAATAATAATAATAATAATAAATACATACTTCTTCAGTGTTCTACCCTCCCAAAGGAAATTAATATAATCTTATTAAGCCATACCAACATGATGAGCTGATATATTTTTATCTAAACAGTGGCAGATCTTAATACTAGCACATTTAACTCTGGGTTAATCCTGCTACCTTTTAACCTCATGGTTGATTTATAGATTCCCTTACGCATAACAAAAATAAGTGCAAAATATCAGGTTTACACAATTTTAGGTTGGTATTCAAACCCACTGCCTAAGAAGTAAACTAATTTGACAAAGGGAAATTACAAATGCAGAACACAAATTAGAAACATTGTATATTCTGGCACCAATTTCATGCTGATAAAGTGAGTCTCCTTTCTACGAAAGACACTGAGAGGGCTCTAAAATTATTATGCTTCAGTCCAATATCAAATGCTATTTGTGCACCTGTAAAATTACTTTCATTATTTTTTTTTTTTAATCTGTAGGAAATACTGCATAGAACTTAAACGCACTTTTAACACACATCATGTAGTGGCATGTTTGATAGACAAACAAGTATACAAGTACCTCAAGGTTTACCATTTGATACACAGTTTATGTACAATTTCAAAGTTGAAATGGACTTTATGGTCCTCATTTGTGCAAGAGTATTCATTACGTATAGACTTTGTATTTATTATGTGCCACATTATCCTCCACAAACTAAGCTGCTCTAATCTTATTTGTGCGACCAATGATTTCAAAAGCACAACTGGTAAGAATTTAAAACTGTCAGCTACAAATATCGACAAGCTTTTATTTTATTGGAAGTGTTTTGGATGCTGTAAAAATGATCATGTCATATCAGTAAAAATAATAACTGTTTCATGTGCTATTAGACACAAGAAACTGTGGGTAGTTGTTTTACCGATGCAACACTTAGTCTTGTTTATGCCACTTAAATTTCTTCCTAATTTGATACATGTTCAATAAGAATTCAATTGATTGTTAATTTGGTAATTGTATTTGCTCTTTTGTTATGCTTCGTTCAAATAGCTAAAATGTTTGTCTCATATTATGGGAATGCTGTCATCAGTTCCTTAGAGTCTGAGTTTGAAATTTCACTTACACAGACAAAAGTGTCTGCGAGTGAAGACAGTAGTGAGGACTATGTTTTAGACTTGGAACATGAAAATAGCATTAGAAAAATAAAAATGCAAAAAACAACCGAATGTGAACTGGGAATCGAGAGTAAAGTTATTGACTGTTTTGCCGAACAGCTATATATAGCTGTTAGGCAATACTGTTAATAGGTTGTTTTTTTTTGTTTAAATATTTAAACATTGTAACGAAAATGAATGACAATTTCTGTGAGGTGCTACTGTATACTAACATACTGAACTACTATATATAAATATATAATCTTTTTTTATAATAAAAATAACATCAAGGATAATCTATCAAACTAATGAAATGCTAACAGCAATTCACTCAAACAGCATCAGTGGTGAATGTATTACTGATGATGTAAAGTACCTCAGTCTCTATAAATGAATAAGCAGGTTTTATTAAAAGTCTCAAACTTTTTTTGTTTTATTCAGGAGGCATTAAGAGTGGGCTGTTGCCAGTAACTGAACAATGAACCGTTCTGCCTCCACATGCTGCCGGCTCTGTGCACTGTGCTCGCTGGAAGGGATGAGGTTCGCTCACCCTGGTGCTCTTTGAGGAGATATCAGCTTTCTGTGCTGCTGGAGAGAACATTTTAACTGAAAAGAAACACATCAACAGCAACATGCCAAGTATGACTGTAAAAATAGTTAAAAGCAAATCCTACCACACAAGATGATGTAAAATCCAGAATATTAAAATAGCAATTTTATTGCAATAGTTTTCTTGCCACAATTAAAGCAAGCAGCTGGATTTACTGTCCTAGTTTAGTTTCAATTAAAATCATACTACTGTTGCTGACACCCTGTACCTGTCAACTGGTTACCTGCTTGCAGTGCAGATTGAAAGAGATTGTAAATCTGTCTTACTGAACAGTTCACGTGTGGCATGCGGCAGGAAAGGGTTACTGTCTGGAATGTTAGATCAGTCTTATGCCTCTCATAAGGAATTGCCTTTTGTAACGCAGCACTGCATAGCATCTCAGAAAGTTATTTGGTCATTCCTCATATGAGGCATAATACTTACAGAATACACAATTCCAGACAGTAAGCTCTACATCCTGTACTGACATGAAAATAATTGAAAGATTACTACAGGGAGTTGGAGTGTCTTTTATTTTGTGGTTTGGAGCTGTTGGAAAACATCACATTTCTCAGTGTTTGTTTTGGTTCAGTATCACACCAAAGCTACTTTGAGATGTGCACGTTCATATTCAATGACAACAAAAATATGAAGGCTTGCCCAATTTAGAGGGACTGAAACATTCATCAATTGGAACTGAAGTAGAACCAAATAAGTATAAACAATATGCTTAAAGCTTGGTAACAAACAAACTATGTCTCAGTAAATAACAGTTAAGAAGGAATTGAAAAGATGAGGAGCATTTTGCACACAATTACAAAAAACATAAAGCATGTTAGTAAGACATACTCACCTATTAGCTGTTGACATTTGTCGTGAATTATGGCCTGCTCTGGCAGATCTAGTGACCTGTCCCATGATGCCAGACTGTCTCCTTTCCCCGCTACATTCAGTGCAATCTAAAACAGAAAGAAACAGTGAATTAGAAGAGAGCACTGGATGTCCTTTAAGATGGAGAAGGTACAATATTGTGTTGTGGTTACATGTTTGTGGTCTGGAGGACCTGACATTGCTTAATAAGTTATCAAGCAGACAGCAACAGCAGGGCTAAGAGCAGAGAGGTAGAAGGCTACAGTGCGTGATGACCCATCATCCCTCAGGTAGTCAGAGAACCACTGGGGAATACAAGCTGTAATGAGAAAGCAGGTTGCATATGGATCTCAATCACGCACAAATGAGCAAGATCTATGGTACTATTCAGTGGTCAAACAATACAGCTTTATTTTCAAATGCTGCATTGGCTTAACATGTTGTTCCCACATTATTGTAATATTGTAGATGAGATGTGTACAGTATTACTCAACAGCTGTTGTGGTTCCATGAACACTTATACAGCTGTCTGCAGACAGTGTCTCAGGTGACAGACAGATGCATTTTTGTTAACTGGCAACAAATCAATAAATCAGGCAGCTTTCCGAGACAAAGCCTCAGCCAGGATAACAAAAACACAGATTATCGCAGCCAGCTATCAACTCCTAGCTCAAAGGATTGTCACTGGCTTTCATATTTATCACTTGGCAGAAAAGGATGGCTTTATAAAACATTAAATACTGACAAGAACTTTGTGAAAAACCAAAAAAAAACAGAGAAGACAACATTTCAGGGACACTGCCCTTGGTTAAGCCGCATTTCAACAGCAGTCAGTGGGGTATTTTAATAACCTAAAACGGTAGCAGATCTGAATACCTATGCTACTGAACTCGTCCCGCTGGTGATTTACTGACCTGCAATCAATGCTTTACAGTTCAAATACAGTGGAACAGATCCACGTTACAGCACAGCAGACATTCAAATTAGTGAGGCAGTATTGTTTGTCACTGTTCAGATTACTGGAATAAATCCCATTATGTGTCCTGGTATTCAATGTTGTCAGCCCCTTTCTTATGTACAAGTTGATGGAATGATGAGTAAAGGGGTGGATGCTTTGAGGTCAACAGTCCTCAGGAATACATTAGGTTAGGGTTATAACTATACAACACTCTACATGTAGTGGATGTACGGAATACATTAATAAAAAACCACGGATAACAAATATGGTATTTCTTACAACCACTGGGACAAGGGGGACAAGCTAACGGTTACATGTTAAGAAACGTTTGGCTGCTTTTTTGATGCCACAGGGGTGCTTTAAACATGCAAGTGTTAAAAAAGTCAACAGGATGTTAAGACTGAAACAGTAAATTATATACAAAGTAAATCTAAACAAGAATACATTAGTTAACATTACTGTGATATTTAATACCTTTAGTTGCTCTTTAAACACTGCAAATACAATAATAGTCAGTAGTCAATATCTATTCTATTAATTTGCCTTGTAATTTTACTATGGTTTTACTATATATGTAAGAGTGACGTCCTGCAACTTACCTTCCAAATTCTGGCCCTCTGGTCGCAAGGCAGCTCTCTCCCCTGGATTATGTTTCTCACGGTTTCCAGATCACAGCCGCCAGACTCCAGAGCGTCAGCAAGGTCTCTGTCCCTGAAGAGACACAGAGAGGATCAGTGAGCCCGGCCAGACACAGACTCACACTGAATCGCCACACTACTGCCTACCAGGTTTATAGTCTGTTGTATACATCTTACATCTAACACTGATTGCTGCTGCAGCAGAAGAGTTTTTAAGGTAAATTCATTCTCTGTATCTGAACTCTATGGAACGCCGGTAGTGGCATTTTAAATTGTTCCATAGAGTTTAGTGGCACAATCTTCCGCTTTATCCGTCTCTGTCAAATTATGATTGTGTTTAAACTACAAAGAGATGATTCTTTGAAAATGAAATAAACTACCATACAAACAGAAGCAGTCATCACTACTGACTACTGAACTGATGTTTTCATCACTGTCAAATATTTGGAATTGACGAGCGATAGTGATAACACTGCACTAAGTGAATTCAATGAATGGTCAAAGTCTATCCAGCCTTGTCATCCTGGACCTGAAGTGTCAGCTCCCACACAAGCTGTTATCTCCAGGGCTACACACCATGCTGCTCTATGATAAAATCAGAGGGTAGCTATATGACGCCCAGCTGCTAAGACAAAATAAATACAGAACTGACAAAACTGAAAACACATTCAACAGATTGGCACTCTACAAACAAAGAGAAAATGTAATACTCTTGTACATTAACCAATCAGGGTTTGCAAGTAATATTACAGAAGAAAAAACAAAGGAAAAAATGCAATTTTTACAGATCACCTTGAAACAGAAAGCCTGACACTGCAAATTATTTTTACCAGGTGCAGTACTTTAGCTTTCTGATGGGACACTAGATTTAATAATTAATGACAAACAAAGTCTAAATATTTTGATTTATTCTAATTTAATAAAAAGGCACTTAGTAATATCTCCCTGAGAATTTTGAAGTCAAAATGCAGCAACTAGACCCTACATTCTGCAGTAGTCATTACAGCACCACCTGCTCAGAATAACTTCTAGGTAGTCGTTCTCCCTCAAGAGATAATGGTAGCTAGCAAGTGAAGTGGCATGAGAGGCTGCACTTTTATACAGTTAAGATCACGCTTGTGTATGGTAGCTAAAAGGTGTATTTTCATGTATTCCCATAATGTGTTTCTTAAAGCCTCTTGTCATACAAACTGCATTGTTTCAATGTAATTTTACTAAAATATAATATATATATATATATATATATATATATATATATATATATATATATACATATATATATATATATATATATATATATATATATATATATATATATATATATATATATATATATATTTGTTTAAACCAATTTTGTGGTAATGGCCTTGGGTGCCTAATTCAGTTTTTTTCTCTGAATTCCGCAATACCGTCCATGTTCTCCCCAATGCAAATTTCACAGAGCCCTAAATATGGTATGGTGTGCTTCAATGTAAAATGAAAGGGTTTGCATACTCAGCTAGTTTGGGGGGGTGTGTGTGTGTTAATGGTTTGCATCGGTGTTGTGTACTATGTAGTATCTGGTAATGAATAAGGACAAGTTTGTCAGTTGTACCGTCCTGCGTATGTAGGCTACATGGTACTGTACAGTAATGTAGCAGTGAGTCCAAAAGACACAACTGTCCCTTTCTTTCATATTAAGTTCTACAGCATGTAACCTGTGTGCACCTGGAAGAATGTTTATGTGTGTCGGTCTGTGCACAGTGTGCACCTGGAAGAATGTTTATGTGTGTCGGTCTGTGTACAGTGTGCTTGTGGTGTTCTTGCCTGTCTAGTACTGGGGTGTGTTGTGGGATTCTCTCACTGAAACTGCCTTTCTCTTGCCTAACCACACAATGGCGGTGCAGCAAGCAGAGAAATGACTTCACAAACTAGCTGTAAGGGGAAGTCACTCAGGACACTTGCTGCTTGTCATTAGCTGGAAGATAAAGAAATGAAATTCATGCTCCAGTACGTCATTTGATTTCAGCCTCATCGTTTAACTAATTTCAAACCAGGAGGCTAATTGGAGGTTAAAGGAAGCTAAAATGTAAATGTACTCCTTGCTGGATTTTTGCCAGCAAGCAGGCACCTCTAAACAAAACAAATCCCAGCTGGCATTTCACACTAGGTGGTGTGCATAAATGTCAATGAGTGGCAAGTTTGTTTTAGATTCTACTGTGAATTTCAATTTTCAGTGTACATCACCCAAGAGATGGAAAGCACTAAACTTAGGATATCATATTGCTGCTCAAGATACTGCGATATTACAGAACAGCCTGAGTAAATGCACCAGGGGGTTCCAGAACTGCTTCAGTAAACTAAGACTTGAACTGCAAGCTGGATCCTGTC
The DNA here is from genome assembly GCF_017654505.1 of Polyodon spathula. NCBI lineage: Eukaryota > Metazoa > Chordata > Actinopteri > Acipenseriformes > Polyodontidae > Polyodon > Polyodon spathula. Next base: position 9,027,321 of record NC_054548.1, read on the forward strand.
GGCTGCCCCGGTGCAGGGTCTGGAGAAGGGAACTGTGTTTCACCTGACAGTGTGTCAAGACTTCTTTTCCAGCATCAAAACTACAGCACCAGATTTGTGACTTTTAACCCCATCAACATCCAGGCTGGGAAAATTCATCATTCCATTTACTGGCCGTGCAAGGGAAGAATGCCAAACAAAGAAATCTTAAAGGGCACATAGTAACAAATCATATCAAAAAGCAGAGTGTATAACAAACCTTTTAACTATTTCACCACGAGGTGACTTTACTGAAAGACTGCTCTTGGATAATTATTTAAACAGTTTGAGAGTCGTGTACCACCCTGCTGTACATAATCTTTCCTGTAGGCTACTACTAGAGTAGTCAGCAGTGTGTTGTGAAGCTTTCCTGGACCTGTGTACAGGGCACCAGTGTTAAGATATAATACACATCTCTAGGCTACTTTGAATAAAACCATGTGTGAAATTCATAGTTAGCCCCTACGAGTATTAAATAAAATAGCACATAGTTCCTGAACTGTATACCAACCTCACACCATGGTTGGTGCACCTTTCATATTTAAAACAAACATATTTGCCCCCATGTCACCTTTTGCCAAGGTGCCACAAACAAGCCCTGGCTTGGGTACAGTATTTCTCAAGAGCTTACTGTAAGCCTAAATCGTGTAGCACTGTACCAC